>NW_024404833.1:0-23018 GCF_905171775.1 Rana temporaria
CCTCAGGGATATCCTCAGACTCCTCTCCCCCCTCAGGGATATCCTCAGACTCCTCTCCCCCCTCTCAGGGATATCCTCAGACTCCTCTCAGGGATATCCTCAGACTCCTCTCAGGGATATCCTCAGACTCCTCTCAGATATCCTCAGACTCCTCTCAGGGATATCCTCAGACTCCTCTCAGGATATCCTCAGACTCCTCTCAGGGATATCCTCAGACTCCTCTCAGGGATATCCTCAGACTCCTCTCCCCCTCTCAGGGATATCCTCAGACTCCTCTCCCCCCTCTCAGGGATATCCTCAGACTCCTCTCCCCCCTCAGGGATATCCTCAGACTCCTCTCCCCCCTCAGGGATATCCTCAGACTCCTCCTCCCCCCTCAGGATATCCTCAGACTCCTCTCCCCCCTCTCAGGGATATCCTCAGACTCCTCTCCCCCCTCTCAGGGATATCCTCAGACTCCCCCCCCCTCTCAGGGATATCCTCAGACTCCTCTCCCCCCCTCAGGGATATCCTCAGACTCCTCTCCCCCCCTCAGGGATATCCTCAGACTCCCCCCCCCTCAGGGATATCCTCAGACTCTCCTCCCCCCCCTCAGGGATATCCTCAGACTCCTCTCCCCCCCCTCAGGGATATCCTCAGACACCTCCATCCCCCCTCTTAGGGATATCCTCAGACTCCTCTCCCCCCTCTCAGGGATATCCTCAGACATCCTCTCCCCCCTCAGGGATATCCTCAGACCCTCTCCCCCCCTCAGGGATATCCTCAGACTCCTCTCTCCCCCCTCAGGATATCCTCAGACTCCTCTCCCCCCCCTCAGGGATATCCTCAGACTCCTCCCCCCCCCCCCTCAGGGATATCCTCAGACTCCTCTCCCCTCTCTCAGGGATATCCTCAGACTCCTCTCAGGGATATCCTCAGACTCCTCTACCCCCCCTCAGGGATATCCTCAGACTCCTCTCCCCCCCTCAGGATATCCTCAGACTTTCTCTCCCCACCCTCAGGGATATCCTCAGACTCCTCTCCCCCCCTCAGGGATATCCTCAGACTCCCTCTCCCCCCCTCCTCCCCCCCCTCAGGGATATCCTCAGACTCTCTCCCCCCCTCAGGGATATCCTCAGACTCCCCTCTCAGGGATATCCTCAGACTCCTCTCCCCCTCTCAGGGATATCCTCAGACTCCTCTCCCCCCTCTCAGGGATATCCTCAGACTCCTCTCCCCCCTCAGGGATATCCTCAGACTCCTCTCCCCCCTCCTCAGGGATATCCTCAGACTCCTCTCCCCCCTCAGGGATATCCTCAGACTCCCCCCCCCCCCCCTCAGGGATATCCTCAGACTCCCCCCCCCCTCTCAGGGATATCCTCAGACTCCCTCTCCCTCTCAGGGATATCCTCAGACTCCCCTCCCTCAGGGATATCCTCAGACTCCTCTCCCCCCCCTCAGGGATATCCTCAGACTCCTCTCCCCCCTCAGGGATATCCTCTCAGGGATATCCTCAGACTCCTCTCCCCCCCTCAGGGATATCCTCAGACTCCTCTCCCCCCTCAGGGATATCCTCAGACTCCTCTCCCCCCCCTCAGGGATATCCTCAGACTCCTCTCCCCCCCTCAGGGATATCCTCAGACTCCTCTCCCCCCCCCTCAGGGATATCCTCAGACTCCTCCCCCCCCCCTCAGGGATATCCTCAGACTCCTCTCTTCCCCCCTCAGGATATCCTCAGACTCCCTCCCCCCCTCAGGGATATCCTCAGACTCCTCCCCCCCCCTCAGGGATATCTCAGACTCCTCTCCCCCCCTCAGGGATATCCTCAGACTCCTCTCCCCCCCCCCTCAGGGATATCCTCAGACTCCTCTCCCCCCTCAGGGATATCCTCAGACTCCTCTCCCCCCCCTCAGGGATATCCTCAGACTCCTCTCCCCCCCCTCAGGGATATCCTCAGACTCCTCTCCCCCCCCCAGGGATATCCTCAGACTCCTCTCCCCCCCCTCAGGGATATCCTCAGACTCCCCCCCCCCCCTCAGGGATATCCTCAGACTCCTCCCCCCCCCTCAGGGATATCCTCAGACTCCTCTCCCCCCTCTCAGGGATATCCTCAGACTCCTCTCCCCCCTCAGGGATATCCTCAGACTCCTCTCTCCCCTCTCAGGGATATCCTCAGACTCCTCTCCCCCCTCAGGGATATCCTCAGACTCCTCTCCCCCCTCAGGGATATCCTCAGACTCCTCCCCCCCCCTCAGGGATATCCTCAGACTCCTCTCCCCCCTCAGGGATATCCTCAGACTCCTCTCCCCCCTCAGGGATATCCTCACACTCCTCTCCCCCCCTCAGGGATATCCTCAGACTCCTCTCCCCCCTCAGGGATATCCTCAGACTCCTCCCCCCTCTCAGGGATATCCTCAGACTCCTCTCCCCCCTCAGGGATATCCTCAGACTCCTCTCCCCCCTCAGGGATATCCTCAGACTCCTCTCCCCCCCTCAGGGATATCCTCAGACTCCTCTCCCCCCCTCAGGGATATCCTCAGACTCCTCTCAGGGATATCCTCAGACTCCTCTCAGGGATATCCTCAGACTCCTCTCAGGGATATCCTCAGACTCCTCTCAGGGATATCCTCAGACTCCTCTCAGGGATATCCTCAGACTCCTCTCCCCCCTCAGGGATATCCTCAGACTCCTCTCCCCCCTCAGGGATATCCTCAGACTCCTCTCCCCCTCAGGGATATCCTCAGACTCCCCTCTCAGGGATATCCTCAGACTCCTCTCCCCCCTCAGGGATATCCTCAGACTCCTCTCCCCCCCTCTCAGGGATATCCTCAGACTCCTCTCCCCCCTCTCAGGGATATCCTCAGACTCCCCCCCCCTCTCAGGGATATCCTCAGACTCCTCTCCCCCCCCTCAGGGATATCCTCAGACTCCCCCCCCCTCAGGGATATCCTCAGACTCCTCTCCCCCCCCTCAGGGATATCCTCAGACTCCTCTCCCCCCCCCTCAGGGATATCCTCAGACTCCTCTCCCCCCCTCAGGGATATCCTCAGACTCCTCTCCCCCCCCTCAGGGATATCCTCAGACTCCTCCCCCCCCTCTCAGGGATATCCTCAGACTCCTCCCCCCCCCTCTCAGGGATATCCTCAGACTCCTCTCCCCCCTCAGGGATATCCTCAGACTCCTCTCCCCCCCTCAGGGATATCCTCAGACTCCTCTCCCCCCTCTCAGGGATATCCTCAGACTCCTCTCCCCCCCTCAGGGATATCCTCAGACTCCTCTCAGGGATATCCTCAGACTCCTCTCCCCCCCCTCAGGGATATCCTCAGACTCCTCTCCCCCTCTCAGGGATATCCTCAGACTCCTCTCCCCCCCTCAGGGATATCCTCAGACTCCTCTCCCCCCCCCCTCAGGGATATCCTCAGACTCCTCTCCCCCCCCTCAGGGATATCCTCAGACTCCTCTCAGGGATATCCTCAGACTCCTCTCCCCCCCTCCCGGATATCCTCAGACTCCTCTCCCCCCTCTCAGGGATATCCTCAGACTCCTCTCCCCCCTCTCAGGGATATCCTCAGACTCCTCTCCCCCCTCTCAGGGATATCCTCAGACTCCTCTCCCCCCTCTCAGGGATATCCTCAGACTCCTCTCCCCCCCCTCAGGGATATCCTCAGACCCCCCCCCCCCCTCTCAGGGATATCCTCAGACTCCTCTCTCCCCTCTCAGGGATATCCTCACACTCCTCTCAGGGATATCCTCAGACTCCTCTCCCCCCCCTCAGGGATATCCTCAGACTCCTCTCCCCCCCCTCAGGGATATCCTCACACTCCTCTCAGGGATATCCTCAGACTCCTCTCCCCCCCCTCAGGGATATCCTCAGACTCCTCTCCCCTCTCAGGGATATCCTCAGACTCCTCTCAGGGATATCCTCAGACTCCTCTCCCCCCCCTCAGGGATATCCTCAGACTCCTCTCCCCCCCCTCAGGGATATCCTCAGACTCCTCTCCCCCCCTCAGGGATATCCTCACACTCCTCTCAGGGATATCCTCACACTCCTCTCAGGGATATCCTCAGACTCCCCCCTCAGGGATATCCTCAACTCCTCTCCCCCTCTCAGGAATATCCTCAGACTCCCCTCCCCCCTCTCAGGAATATCCTCAGACTCCCCTCCCCTCTCAGGGATATCCTCAGACTCCCCTCCCCCCTCTCAGGGATATCCTCAGACTCCCCTCCCCCCTCTCAGGAATATCCTCAGACTCCCCTCCCCCCTCTCAGGGATATCCTCAGACTCCCCTCCCCCCTCTCAGGGATATCCTCAGACTCCCCTCTCAGGGATATCCTCAGACTCCTCTCCCCCCTCAGGGATATCCTCAGACTCCCCTCCCCCCCCTCAGGGATATCCTCAGACTCCCCTCCCCCCCTCTCAGGGATATCCTCAGACTCCTCTCCTCCCCTCTCAGGGATATCCTCAGACTCCCCTCCCCTCTCAGGGATATCCTCAGACTCCCCTCCCCTCTCAGGGATATCCTCAGACTCCCCTCCCCCCTCAGGGATATCCTCAGACTCCCCTCTCAGGGATATCCTCAGACTCCTCTCCCCCCCTCAGGGATATCCTCAGACTCCTCTCCCCCCTCAGGGATATCCTCAGACTCCTCTCCCCCCTCAGGGATATCCTCAGACTCCTCTCCCCCCCCTCAGGGATATCCTCAGACTCCCCCCCCCCCTCAGGGATATCCTCAGACCCCCCCCCCCCCCTCAGGGATATCCTCAGACTCCTCTCCCCCCCCTCAGGGATATCCTCAGACTCCCCTCCCCCCCTCAGGGATATCCTCAGACTCCTCTCTCCTCAGACTCCCCTCCCCCCCTCAGGGATATCCTCAGACTCCTCTCCCCCCTCAGGGATATCCTCAGACTCCTCTCCCCCCCTCAGGGATATCCTCAGACTCCTCTCCCCCCCTCAGGGATATCCTCAGACTCCTCTCCCCCCCTCAGGGATATCCTCAGACTCCTCTCCCCCCTCAGGGATATCCTCAGACTCCTCTCCCCCCCCTCAGGATATCCTCAGACTCCTCTCCCCCCCCCAGGGATATCCTCAGACTCCTCTCCCCCCCCCCAGGGATATCCTCAGACTCCTCTCCCCCCCCCCAGGGATATCCTCAGACTCCTCTCCCCCCTCAGGGATATCCTCAGACTCCTCTCCCCCCTCAGGGATATCCTCAGACTCCTCTCCCCCCTCTCAGGGATATCCTCAGACTCCTCTCCCCCCTCAGGGATATCCTCAGACTCCTCTCCCCCCTCAGGGATATCCTCAGACTCCTCTCCCCTCCCTCAGGGATATCCTCAGACTCCTCTCCCCCCTCAGGGATATCCTCAGACTCCTCTCCCCCCCTCAGGGATATCCTCAGACTCCTCTCTCCTCAGACTCCCCTCCCCCCCTCAGGGATATCCTCAGACTCCTCTCCCCCCTCAGGGATATCCTCAGACTCCTCTCCCCTCCCTCAGGGATATCCTCAGACTCCTCTCCCCCCCTCAGGGATATCCTCAGACTCCTCCCCCCCCCTCAGGGATATCCTCAGACTCCTCTCCCCCCTCAGGGATATCCTCAGACTCCTCTCCCCCCCTCAGGGATATCCTCAGACTCCTCTCCCCCCCCTCAGGGATATCCTCAGACTCCTCTCCCCCCCCTCAGGGATATCCTCAGACTCCTCTCCCCCCCCTCAGGGATATCCTCAGACTCTCCCCCCTCAGGGATATCCTCAGACTCCCCTCCCCCCTCTCAGGGATATCCTCAGACTCCTCCCCCCCCCTCAGGGATATCCTCAGACTCCTCTCCCCCCCTCAGGGATATCCTCAGACTCCTCTCCCCCCTCAGGGATATCCTCAGACTCCTCTCCCCCCCCTCAGGGATATCCTCAGACTCCTCTCCCCCCCCCTCAGGGATATCCTCAGCCCCCCCCCCCCTCTCAGGGATATCCTCAGACTCCTCTCTCCCCTCTCAGGGATATCCTCAGACTCCTCTCCCCCCCCTCAGGGATATCCTCAGACTCCCCCCCCCTCAGGGATATCCTCAGACTCCTCTCCCCCCCCTCAGGGATATCCTCAGACTCCTCTCCCCCCCCTCAGGGATATCCTCAGACTCCTCTCCCCCCTCAGGGATATCCTCAGACTCCTCTCCCCCCTCAGGGATATCCTCAGACTCCTCTCCCCCCTCAGGGATATCCTCAGACTCCTCTCCCCCCTCAGGGATATCCTCAGACTCCTCTCCCCCCCCTCAGGGATATCCTCAGACTCCTCTCCCCCCCCTCAGGGATATCCTCAGACTCTCCCCCCTCAGGGATATCCTCAGACTCCTCTCCCCCCTCCCTCAGGGATATCCTCAGACTCCTCTCCCCCCCCTCAGGGATATCCTCAGACTCTCCCCCTCCCCCCTCGGTCTCCTCACCAGGGCCTGGTCGGAGGGGATCCCGCTCTCCAGCTCGCACAGAGCCCGGAAGTTCTCCAGCTCGAAGTCCGGATCCACCTCCAGGGAGAAGGTCACTTCGCTCAGGTCCCGGCGGACACAGTACACGGTGATCAACATGGCGGCTCCGGCCCGTCTCTCCTCTCCACACACACACACCGGCCACCTACTGCGCAGGCGCCGCTTCCCCGGGTCACGTGTCCCGCTGGGGCGCCGCCCACCGCTTGCTTCACACCCTGCGCGTCACGTCGGGAACTCCCAGGATCCTCCGCGGCCTCGCATCGCCCAGTGCTCCGCCCCTGGGAAGGGACTGAGCTCCGGTGTTTCGTCAGATATGGCGACCCGTCAGAATCGGTAGCGGAAGTGACGTGTCGTCCCCGCCATTTTGCTACACCCCACACTCTTTCATAGTAACAAGCTGACATCTTCGTACACCCACCGGAGTATTGCAGTTATTTTTTTAACAGGAAACGGAGCTTATAAAGTAAAATATAGTATTTAGAAATCCCTCTGACTGTTTACATGATGAATTATAAAAACAGCGTTGATCTGTCACAACAGAAAACCTGCGACATCAGCGGGTTTGCCACCGCATCTTTTGGCCAGCGTAGCGCAGCTCATATGCGCTACGCCGACGTAAAACAGGGAGCCCAGAACAGTGGCCCGGATTCAGGTAGATTTGCCCCTTATTTGCGGAGGCGCAGGGCAGCGTTTTTGCCCTGCGCCCCCGCAAATTTACTGCGCTACCCGCGATTCACGGAGCAGTAGCTCCGTAAATTGCGTGTGCGCTGTGTAAACTTGCCCTGCGTAAGGGCGCCTAATGTAAATGATCCCGTAGGGGGCGGGAATCATTTAAATTAGGCGCGCTCCCACGCCGAGCGTAGAGCGCATGCTCCGTCGGGAAACTTTCCCGACGTGCATTGCGGCAAATGACGTCGCAAGGACGTCATTTGCTTCAAAGTGAACGTGAATGGCATCCAGCGCCATTCACGAATCACTTACGCAAATTACGTAAAATTCGAACGTCGCGACGCGGGAACGACGGGTATACTTTAGCATTGGCTGCCCCTGCTATTAGAAGGGGCAGCCTTACGCTAAACACGCCGTACGGAAACGACGTAAATTGCGTACGCAGGGCTCGCGCAACATTGTGAATCGGTGTTAGTATGCAATTTGCATACTATACGCTGACCACAATGGGAGCGCCCCCTAGCGGTCATCGCAAGAATGCAGCCTAAGATATGCGGGCATAAGAGCCTTATGGCGCGCAGATTTTAGGCTGCAGTCGGCGTTACGATGTTCCTGAATCAGGAGCATTCGTAACGCCGGGGCAAGTAAGCAATTGCGCTGTGTAACCTATGGTTACACAGGCGCAATTGCTTCTTGAATCTGGGCCAGTATTCACAAAGGAGTCGCGCCGTACGTTGCGCCGGCGTAGTGTAAATAGGCCGGCGTAAGCCCGCCTAATTCAAAGTACGCAGGTAGTGAGCGTGCTTCATTTAAATTAGCCGTGATCCCATGTAAATGAGTGGCCGGTCAAACGGCGCATGCTCAGAATCACATCGAATATACGCCCAAACATACGACGCCTCAATGCCTATGACGTGAACGTAACCTACGCACAGCCATGTACGACGTAAAATTCGACGCTGTTCCGACGTCCATACCTTAACATTAGCTGTGCCTCATATAGCAGGGATAACTTTACGACGGACGTAAACGGCGTAGATTACTGCGACGGGCGCAAGTACGTTCGTGAATCGGCGTATCTCGGTCATTTGCATATTCGACGCGTAAATCTACGGAAGCGCCCCGCGTAAATATGCACCCAAGATACGACGGCGTAGGAGACTTACGTCGGTCGGATGAGGCCAGGATTTAGGCGTATCTAGTATAGGAAATAGGGCGCATAGATACGACGGCGCATCTGTTCACTTACGCTGCGTATCTGTAGATACGCCGGCGTAAGTGTTCTGTGAATCTAGCGCATAGGCTCTGTTAACTGTTAAAAATAACAGCGGGATGCAAAACTCCGGTGGGTGCAACAAGATGTCCGCCTACCCCCTTCTCTTTGTATCGTTACAGTGGAGGAGTGCGGGGTGTAGAAAGATGGCGGCGGCGAAACGTCACTCCCGTTACCAATTCTGGCGGGTCGCCATATCTGATGGAACACCACCCCCTATTTAGCTCCTCCGCTTACTGAACACGCTGCTCGAGAGCCTCCTGGTCATGTGACCCGAATTATGTGATCATGTGACATGAGTGAGGGGCGTCATCAGGTGAGACAGATACAGGATTGGAGGGGACAGGTCCACTTCACTGACCTCTAAATACCAACTAAAGGGGGCCAATGTGTACACACCAAAAACCTCCCATCCCCCCACCCTTCTGAACACTCCCCACATCTTCCTCTTCCAGATATCGGGGGAGGAGGTATCTGGAAAGGAAAGGTGTGGGGAGGAGATATCTCCTCCTCCACCACTTTCAGATATCTCCTCCCCCCTACACCTTTCCTTTCCCTTAAAGTGTATAATGTAACCAATTTTTTACATAAGCCATCTCTTGTTGGGGAGATTTTCCTTCACTTCTTGTTGCAAAAATGCAACAGGAAGTGAGAGGCACCCAGAAGGTCCCCTCCAAACACTCCCCGCCCCCAGAGGGTCCCCTCCAACCACCCCCAGAAGGTCCCCTCCAAACACTCCCCGCTCCCAGAGGGTCCCCTCCAACCACCCCCAGAAGGTCCCCTCCAAACACTCCCCGCTCCCAGAGGGTCCCCTCCAACCACCCCCAGAAGGTCCCCTCCAAACACTCCCCGCTCCCAGAGGGTCCCCTCCAACCACCCCCAGAAGGTCCCCTCCAAACACTCCCCGCTCCCAGAGGGTCCCCTCCAACCACCCCCAGAAGGTCCCCTCCAAACACTCCCCGCCCCCAGAAGGTCCCCTCCAAACACTCCCCGCCCCCAGAGGGTCCCCTTCAACCACCCCCAGAAGGTCCCCTCCAAACACTCCCCGCCCCCAGAGGGTCCCCTTCAACCACCCCCAGAAGGTCCCCTTCAACCACCCCCAGAAGGTCCCCTCCAAACACTCCCCGCTCCCAGAGGGTCCCCTCCAACCACCCCCAGAAGGTCCCCTCCAAACACTCCCCGCTCCCAGAGGGTCCCCTCCAACCACCCCCAGAAGGTCCCCTCCAAACACTCCCCGCTCCCAGAGGGTCCCCTCCAACCACCCCCAGAAGGTCCCCTCCAAACACTCCCCGCCCCCAGAAGGTCCCCTCCAAACACTCCCCGCCCCCAGAGGGTCCCCTTCAACCACCCCCAGAAGGTCCCCTCCAAACACTCCCCACCCCCAGAGGGTCCCCTTCAACCACCCCCAGAAGGTCCCCTTCAACCACCCCCAGAAGGTCCCCTTCAACCACCCCCAGAAGGTCCCCTCCAAACACTCCCCGCCCCCAGAAGGTCCCCTCCAAACACTCCCCACGCCCAGAAGGTCCCCTCCAAACACTCTCCACCCCCAGAGGGTCCCCTCCAAACACTCCCCGCCCCCAGAAGGTCCCCTCCAAACACTCCCCGCCCCCAGAAGGTCCCCTCCAAACACTCCCCGCCCCCAGAAGGTCCCCTCCAAACACTCCCCGCCCCCAGAAGGTCCCCTTCAACCACCCCCAGAAGGTCCCCTTCAACCACCCCCAGAAGGTCCCCTTCAACCACCCCCAGAAGGTCCCCTCCAAACACTCCCCGCCCCCAGAAGGTCCCCTCCAAACACTCCCCACGCCCAGAAGGTCCCCTCCAAACACTCTCCACCCCCAGAGGGTCCCCTCCAACCACCCCCAGAAGGTCCCCTCCAAACACTCCCCGCCCCCAGAAGGTCCCCTCCAAACACTCCCCGCCCCCAGAGGGTCCCCTTCAACCACCCCCAGAAGGTCCCCTCCAAACACTCCCCACCCCCAGAGGGTCCCCTTCAACCACCCCCAGAGGGTCCCCTTCAACCACCCCCAGAAGGTCCCCTTCAACCACCCCCAGAAGGTCCCCTCCAAACACTCCCCGCCCCCAGAAGGTCCCCTCCAAACACTCCCCGCCCCCAGAAGGTCCCCTCCAAACACTCCCCACGCCCAGAAGGTCCCCTCCAAACAGTACCCACGCCCAGAAGGTCCCCTCCAAACAGTACCCACGCCCAGAAGGTCCCCTCCAAACAGTACCCACGCCCAGAAGGTCCCCTCCAAACAGTACCCACGCCCAGAAGGTCCCCTCCAAACAGTACCCACGCCCAGAAGGTCCCCTCCAAACAGTACCCACGCCCAGAAGGTCCCCTCCAAACAGTACCCACGCCCAGAAGGTCCCCTCCAAACAGTACCCACGCCCAGAAGGTCCCCTCCAAACAGTACCCCCGCCCCCAGAGAGTCCCCTCCAAACAGTACCCACGCCCCCAGAGAGTCCCCTCCAAACAGTACCCACGCCCCCAGAGAGTCCCCTCCAAACAGTACCCACGCCCCCAGAGAGTCCCCTCCAAACAGTACCCCCGCCCCCAGAGAGTCCCCTCCAAACAGTACCCACGCCCCCAGAGAGTCCCCTCCAAACAGTACCCCCGCCCCCAGAGAGGCCCCTCCAACCACTCTCCGCCCCCAGAGAGTCCCCTCCAACCACTCTCCGCCCCCAGAGGGCCCCCTTCAAACACTCTCCGCCCCCAGAGGGCCCCCTTCAAACACTCTCCACCCCCAGAGGGCCCCCTTCAAACACTCTCCACCCCCAGAGGGTCCCCCTCCAAACACATCTGAGACAAAAGAGATTTCCCTATGGGAAGATTTCTCCTCTATTCCTGTTGCGGTGACAACTGTAGCATTTTGTACCTCGAGTTCCTCAATAATAAAAGCAGAGGGTGCGGTGTGTGTGTGACCGGTCACTCGTAAATTACTCAATAATGAACAAAGACTATGTGGGGGGGGGGAACACTTTATTTTCTTCTGAAAAAATGACCAAATCAAGTAAAAGTCCCAAATAACCAAAAATGGGAAAAAAAAAAACAAAAACAAAAATACATCCAAAAATACAAAACCAAATGGACGCCTTGGACAGGATGAGACTGGGTCACCGCTTACTGCATTGATATCCCCCCCCCCACCTCCTGTCCACCCCTCTCGGAAATTATGACAGTCTTCAGTTTGGAATATGAACCAATGAGAGTCCCCTGGCCCCATGGACAGGCCGGCACCCCGCTCCCATGGACAGGCCCGCCCCCCCGCTCCCATGGACAGGCCCGCCCCCCCGCTCCCATGGACAGGCCCGCCCCCCCGCTCCCATGGACAGGCCCGCCCCCCCGCTCCCATGGACAGGCCCGCCCCCCCGCTCTCTGTGGTACGGTACTGATGGCTCCTCAGTCGGATTTCTCCTTCTCCTTCATGTGTAGGAAGACGAGGCTGAAGACGAAGAGGCCGAACATCATGGAGAAGGCGCTGGCGTAGTACGGGAAGGCGGAGGGGATGAAGCGCTCATACTGGGTGTGCTCCAGGGGGCGCACCGACACCTGCAAGAAGGAGAAAACACAAACTCAGCGACACTGCGGAGAGAGAGACCGCCGGCTGCGATTGGCTACAGCACTGCGGAGAGAGAGACCGCCGGCTGCGATTGGCTACAGCACCGCCATACCTGAGCCTGCGCACACACCTCTCCAATCCTAAGACATGCAAAAAGGCCCCGCCCACCTGTTCCTACTGGCCGTTTTCTATGGCCAACAGGAGCATGCGAGAGCAGGCAGGGGGTCCACATATTACAAAGTGCCAGGAAAGGCCCCCCCCCCAAATGCTAATGAAACATTTTAAATAAAATTGTTTTTTATTACAGACCTTTTATAGGCTCATCGCTGGATTTCTGTGCTTCTCTAGAGAAAACAGCTATGAGGGGGGCAAAGTACAGAGCTATTGTGGGGGGGGGGGGGGGGGGGGAGAGAGTACTACTGTGTGTGTGGGGAGAGCAGAGGACACAGCCATGAGGGGGGCAGAGGGTACTACTGTGTGTGTGGGGGGGGGGGAGAGTAGAGGACACAGCCATGAGGGGGGCAGAGAGTACTACTGTGTGTGGGGGGAGAGCAGAGGACACTACAGCGGGGGGGGGGGGTACATTGCTTTGGGGCTGGGGGGGGGGGGGGGAGTGAAAGGTTGCCTTCCCCTGGGCTAGAAGGACAAAAATCTGGCTGCTATGAGCAGAAACGCGTCAGTTCTGATGCCCCCCCCCCCCCCCGGTGGAGAAGCAGTGGCGGTTCTCAGTCCTACCTGTGTGGTGGAGTAGAGGTGAGTATATCCCAGCCGGTTATAATCTACTTTGAATTGGAACACGCCGTAGACGTCAGGAAGTTTGAACTGGACGCTGTATTTTCCACCTATAGGAGACAAAAGGACAAGTCACATGATGAATATTCCTGCAGCCACCCCCTCTCCCCTGAATGGGCAGATTTTTTCGGTGGGGCGGGGTCTGTACATGGGAGGGGCCTCACCGTTCTTCTTGAGGAAGGTTCGCACAAAAGGGTCAATGCGGACAAACTCCAACTGGATGTCGTCTCCATCGAAGGGAACCCATTTGCCTTCGGAGAGTTTTTCAATCACGATGCTGTATTCCTGCAAGGGGAGGAGGAGGAAAGGTGGTCAGATGCAGGAGCGGTGGAGGAGGAGGAGGAGGAAGAAAGGTTGTCAGATGCAGGAGCGGTGGAGGAAAGGAGAAGGAGGAGAAGGCGGAGGAGAAGGAGGAAAGGTGGTCAGATGCAGGAGCGGTGGAGGAAAGGAGGACAAGGAAAGGTGGTCAGATGCAGGAGCGGTGGAGGAAAGGAGAAGGACAAGGAGAAGGAGGAGGACGAGGAAAGGTGGTCAGATGCAGGAGCGGTGGAGGAAAGGAGGACAAGGAAAGGTGGTCAGATGCAGGAGCGGTGGAGGAAAGGACAAGGAGAAGGAGGAGGACGAGGAAAGGTGGTCAGATGCAGGAGCGGTGGAGGAAAGGAGGACAAGGAAAGGTGGTCAGATGCAGGAGCGGTGGAGGAAAGGAGAAGGACAAGGAGAAGGAGGAGGACGAGGAAAGGTGGTCAGATGCAGGAGCGGTGGAGGAAAGGAGAAGGACAAGGAGAAGGAGGAGGACGAGGAAAGGTGGTCAGATGCAGGAGCGGTGGAGGAAAGGAGGACGAGGAAAGGTGGTCAGATGCAGGAGCGGTGGAGGAAAGGAGAAGGACAAGGAGAAGGAGGAGGACGAGGAAAGGTGGTCAGATGCAGGAGCGGTGGAGGAAAGGAGAAGGACAAGGAGAAGGAGGAGGACGAGGAAAGGTGGTCAGATGCAGGAGCGGTGGAGGAAAGGAGAAGGACAAGGAGAAGGACAAGGAGAAGGACGAGGACGAGGAAAGGTGGTCAGATGCAGGAGCGGTGGAGGAAAGGAGAAGGACAAGAAGGACAAGGACGAGGACAAGGAAAGGTGGTCAGATGCAGGAGCGGTGGAGGAAAGGAGAAGGACAAGGAGGAGGACAAGGAGGAGGACGAGGACGAGGAAAGGTGGTCAGATGCAGGAGCGGTGGAGGAAAGTTCTCCCCACAAAACGTTTCTTTATTTGCACCAACATCCACATGCTCAGTCGGAGTTCTTACCACGAGGTCGGTGATGGTGTACGCAGTGGGAGGCTCCACCTCTCCGACGCGGTGATGGGACACGGCCCCGACTCTCAGCACTCCCTCCTCCTTGAACACCCAGCGAGAGAGGGCCACGGCCAGCTCGTAGTTCCCGGTCTTGGCATACCTGGATGGAGATGAGGAGAGAAGTTGGCCTCCATACAACATACGGAAACAAATATGGCTTCTGCTGGTCGGCCTCTGACACACACATACCTGGTAGATACCGGGGCGGCCTTCTCCACGGCAGAGTTGAAGAACGCATCGCTGAAGAAGTCCAGGGAGCCGCTAAAGACGACGCGGGCGTTGTTCCTGGCCTGGAGCCCGGCGATCAGGAGGGTGTTCTTCCCAACCGCGTGAGGGTACTGAACAGAGGAGAGAGGAGAACCGTCAACACCAGCACTAGAGAGCTCCGCCCACACACATGCCTCATCCATTCATGAGCTCCGCCCACACACATATGCCTCATCCATTCATGAGCTCCGCCCACACACATATGCCTCATCCATTCATGAGCTCCGCCCACACACATTCCGTATCTATTCATAAACTCCGCCCACACACATGCCTCATCCATTCATGAGCTCCGCCCACACACATGCCTCATCCATTCACAAGCTCCGCCCACACACATGCCTCATCTATTCACAAGCTCCGCCCACACACATTCCTTCTCTATTCATAGACAGTTCGGCTGACCTCGGCGAACCTCAGAAAGACTCCGTTCACGAGCCTTTCCGAGGTCAGTCAAACTGTTCTCGGGCCTTTCTGGACGACGATGGGCGGCGATTGGCTCCGGCGCCCCCCACCTCGGGTCAAAAGCAGTACTGCACACGGCTTTGGCCTGAATCCTGCTCGTGTTGTGAGACACTCGCAAACCGAGTTAGGATTTTTAGAAATAAATACACAGCGCTCGTATCGCGAAACGCTCGTTAACCGCGTTACTTGCAATCCGAGATTCCCCTGTAATGAGTTTGGAAATTGTAGAGAAATGAATTATAATTTAAACACACTCATTCGATTTTAGTCGACCAAAATGTCCCGGAGATTTAGTTGACCAAAATATAGAGGTCGACCGATATTTGCCCGTTTGAGAAATCGGCATCGGCCGATATTTATCCAAATTTGGCCAATATTTAACATGGCCACTAGCGGTGCCGCTGCTCTCCTCTCTGTTTACACCCACAGAGGAGGAGGGGCCCGCGCTCGTGGGACACACACCGCTCTCTGGTGTCTGTACTGAGGAGGGGGGTGGGTGTCTATAATGAAGGGAGAGGGGGTCTGTACTGAGGGTGGTGACACTATTTTTTTTGCACCAGTGCCACCTGCCAGTGCCACTTGCCGTCCAGTGCCAATGCCACCTGCCAGTACCAGTGCCACCATCCAGTGCCAATTAGTGCCACCTTCTATCCAGTGCCACCATCCAGTGCCAATACAAGTGCCACCATCCAGTGCCAATACCAGTGCCAACTAAAGCCATCATTGCCACCTGCCAATGCCAACCAGTGCCATCTGCCAGTGCTAACTATTGCCATCCAGTGCCAATTAGTGCCACCTGCCAATCGGTGCCATCTGCCAGTGCCAAAAAAAAATTAAAAAAAATAAAAAAATCTCCCTAAAATATCGGCCGCCCCGATTTCTAAATATCGGCATCGGCCAGAGAAAAACCCATATCGGTCGACCTATAACTGAATACGACTAAAACCATTTCAGAAGACTAAAAATGGGACTAAAACCAAAATGCCATTTTAGTCCGAAGACTAAAACTAAAATCGAAATGTGTTGCCAAAATGAACACTGTATACCGTTCACGTCACTCCACAAATTTGGGGGCGGTGCCAAATAGGAAAGCGGTCTCCAGAGTGAATGAGGTTGGAAGTATTGAGACCCCACCCTGGACCCCGGGAGAGGAGAGGTGGTACTGCGGCTCCTGTTCAATGACTCCAGTCTTCTCTGAAGCTCACAACATGAGAGTACAGGAAGTCCGAGTTACAAACGCGTTTAGGGACTGTAGGTTTGTTCTGAAGTCGAAGATGTTCGTAAGTCGGAAACAGCATTGCGCAGAATGGCAGAGACGTCGTTTTCCGATATTCTGACGAAAGTGACGGTCGCCGAAAAGTGGCTGCGCATGCGCAGAATGGTAGTGAAGTCGTGCAGCCTCCTGTTTGTAAGTAGGAGTCGTTCGCAAGTCGGATGTTTGTAACTCAGGGACTGCCTGTATATGAATGAATGACAGGCAGGACATACCTGAGAGTCTATGAATGAATGACAGGCAGGACATACCTGTGAGAGTCTATGAATGAATGACAGGCGGGACATATCTGTGAGATTCTATGAATGAATGACAGGCGGGACATACCTGCGAGAGTCTATGAATGAATGACAGGCGGGACATACCTGTGAGAGTCTATGAATGAATGACAGGCAGGACATACCTGTGAGAGTCTATGAATGAATGACAGGCAGGACATACCTGCGAGATTCTATGAATGAATGACAGGCAGGACATACCTGCGAGATTCTATGAATGAATGACAGGCAGGACATACCTGTACGAGTCTATGAATGACAGGCAGGACATACCTGAGAGTCTATGAATGAATGACAGGCAGGACATACCTGTGAGATTCTATGAATGAATGACAGGCAGGACATATCTGTGAGATTCTATGAATGAATGACAGGCGGGACATACCTGCGAGATTCTATGAATGAATGACAGGCGGGACATACCTGTGAGAGTCTATGAATGAATGACAGGCAGGACATACCTGTGAGAGTCTATGAATGAATGACAGGCAGGACATACCTGCGAGATTCTATGAATGAATGACAGGCAGGACATACCTGCGAGATTCTATGAATGAATGACAGGCAGGACATACCTGCGAGAGTCTATGAATGAATGACAGGCAGGACATACCTGTGAGAGTCTATGAATGAATGACAGGCAGGACATACCTGTGAGAGTCTATGAATGAATGACAGGCAGGACATACCTGTGAGAGTCTATGAATGAATGACAGGCGGGACATACCTGTGAGAGTCTATGAATGAATGACAGGCGGGACATACCTGTGAGAGTCTATGAATGAATGACAGGCAGGACATACCTGTGAGAGTCTATGAATGAATGACAGGCAGGACATACCTGTGAGAGTCTATGAATGAATGACAGGCAGGACATACCTGTGAGAGTCTATGAATGAATGACAGGCGGGACATACCTGTGAGAGTCTATGAATGAATGACAGGCGGGACATACCTGTGAGTCTATGAATGAATGACAGGCAGGACATACCTGTGAGAGTCTATGAAGGAATGACAGGCGGGACATACCTGTGAGAGTCTATGAAGGAATGACAGGCAGGACATACCTGTGAGAGTCTATGAAGGAATGACAGGCAGGACATACCTGTGAGAGTCTATGAATGAATGACAGGCAGGACATACCTGTGAGAGTCTATGAATGAATGACAGGCAGGACTTACCTGTGAGATTCTATGAATGAATGACAGGCAGGACATACCTGTGAGAGTCTATGAATGAATGACAGGCAGGACTTACCTGTGAGATTCTATGAATGAATGACAGGCAGGACATACCTGTGAGAGTCTATGAATGAATGACAGGCAGGACTTACCTGTGAGAGTCTATGAATGAATGACAGGCTGGACTTACCTGAGTAATGGGTTTATCCGGGAAGAACGAGTAGGAGGTGGAGGATCCGGTCAGGATGTCCAGGACCAGGGGGTTGTCTGGATCGGCCACCATCCTGTGTAACACAAGAAGATCGGTATTAGAAGATCGGTATGAGGGGGCGGAGCCACAGGACGGATATCACAAGGCCGGCGCACTCACCCGACTCCTCTGAAGAGAATGGGGTTCAGGGTGGACTTCCCCACAATGGTCGGGGCTTTCAGGAGATTCTGAGATTCCGCTACAATCAGAGAGTGCTGAGGAAGAATAAGAGACGGGTGATCGTCACTTCCTCCCGGAAGAATCGCCTAAAAAATGGGCGGATCGGCGTTCTCAGCACTTACCTGTCCGGGGTCAGATATGTCGTAGTTGTGGTGATCGATGACCGCCGTCTTCTCCTCATCAAACTCAATGCCGCATTCACTGCCCAATTCCCGCAGAGGATCCCCTGGAAGAGAACCGATACAATGTACAGGAGAAGAAGATCACAATGTAAAATCAGATCAATGGCTCCACATCCACTTCGCGACCAGTGATGTAACGGGAGGTTGCTGGACTCTCAGCGGTCATACCGGGAGGATGCCTTGCAGCAACTATCGTCTCTTGTAAAAGCAATCTTAGCTCCTAAATAGCTGCTGGATTGCTTTTACAAGCGGCGGGAAGAGACGTTCCCTCTCCCACCACCTTTCCGCATCTCGCTCTGACTCTCCTGTCCCACCAGCCGTGTCCAAAAAAAAAAGAAGACCTGGGATCGGCTTTGATCGGCTCTCCGCGATAGCAATCCCGAACGATGACCTGACATCACTTCCGGTTTACCACGGATGTCAACAGCACCATTAACACACAAAAAAAAAAAACACACAACACAATCAAAAGCATATAAAAAACACCAATCTTGGTGTTTTGAATAATTTTAATGGGCAAAAAAAAAAAAAAAAGGATTTTTGTACTCACCGTAAAATCCATTTCTCTGAGTTCATAGACGGACACGGCCTTCAATTGACCTTATGGATAGTGAGGATGACTCTGCAGCAGCAGGGATTCAAGCACCATGTAGACCTACCCCCACCGCACAGGGCGAGCGAAAAAACGCTCGGAGGTAGGCAAGGAGGGTCCTTGCACAGGGCGAGGTCCCTAGCCCTTCCCAAACCGTGGGAACAGCATGCGCTTACCACCTGTGGCATCCTCAATGATGCCAGTCAGGGAAGACCCAAAAGGACCGTTCACCCTTAACGGCCATCACCTTAGAGGTCCTTCTTCCAGCTCCTGCAGCAGGAGCTTCGCCCTTTTAGTCGGGGCCTGACCAGGGCCCCGGCCAGAGCCGGCCTCACCACCGTGAATAGGGAGCGGGCCACGGCCTCCACTCTCCTATCAGTGGGATCCTGAAATGCAGGAGCCCCTTCCACAGGCAACGTGGTGGCCATGCGCAGTCTGGACACAGGGGGGTCCACTGGTGGAGGAGAGACCTACTTTTTCTTTTTTTTTTTTTAAAGCCCCCCCAAGGGGGTAACGGGTTGCAAAGTTTTTTGACAAACTTTTTGCGGTGCATCCCATTCCTTGTATAACATATAGTCCAAATAAGGAACACAAGGAAACACTTCAGCGATGCGTGGTAGTGTGCTGGTACTGACACGGAGGTGTCTCCGCCACATCCTCAATTTTTAGAGTCTCACGCACCGCAGAAACAAGAGCTCCAACAAATTCTTGCCAGCAACTGACTGCAGCAGAGTCATCCTCACTATCCATAAGGTCAATGAAGGCTGTGTCCGTCTATGAACGAAAGAGAAAAGACCCCAGCTCTGTCCATAAAGAGGACCTGTCACATGGGGTGTTTATGGAGAGATCTGGGGTCTATAATGAATGTAAACATCCCATGTGACAGTAATAGGAGGTGACAGGTCCTCTTTATGGAGAGATCTGGGGTCTATAATGTAAACATTCCATGTGACAGGTCCTCTTTATGGAGAGATCTGGGGTCTATAATGTAAACATCCCATGTGACAGTAATAGGAGGTGACAGGTCCTCTTTATGGAGAGATCTGGGGTCTATAATGTAAACATTCCATGTGACAGGTCCTCTTTATGGAGAGATCTGGGGTCTATAATGTAAACATTCCATGTGACAGGTCCTCTTTATGGAGAGATCTGGGGTCTATAATGTAAACATCCCATGTGACAGTAATAGGATGTGACAGGTCCTCTTTATGGAGAGATCTGGGGTCTATAATGTAAACATTCCATGTGACAGGTCCTCTTTATGGAGGGATCTGGGGTCTATAATGTAAACATTCCATGTGACAGGTCCTCTTTATGGAGAGATCTGGGGTCTATAATGTAAACATTCCATGTGACAGGTCCTCTTTATGGAGAGATCTGGGGTCTATAATGAATGTAAACATCCCATGTGACAGTAATAGGTGGTGACAGGTACTCTTCATGGAGAGATCTGGGGTCTATAATGTAAACATTCCATGTGACAGTAATAGGGGGTGACAGGTCCTCTTTATGGAGGGATCTGGGGTCTATAATGAATGTAAACATCCCATGTGACAGTAATAGGAGGTGACAGGTCCTCTTTATGGAGGGATCTGGGGTCTATAATGTAAACATCCCATGTGACAGTAATAGGAGGTGACAGGTCCTCTTTATGGAGAGATCTGGGGTCTATAATGAATGTAAACATCCCATGTGACAGTAATAGGTGGTGACAGGTACTCTTCATGGAGAGATCTGGGGTCTATAATGTAAACATTCCATGTGACAGTAATAGGGGGTGACAGGTCCTCTTTATGGAGAGATCTGGGGTCTATAATGAATGTTAACATTCCATGTGACAGTAATAGGGGGTGACAGGTCCTCTTACCATTCATTATAGATCCCAGATCACTCCATAAAGAGGACCTGTCACCGGCAAGTGGCCATGTCCAATGTATGTGGACGGGGAAGTGGATGTGTCCAATGTATGTGGACAGGAAGTGGCTGTGTCCAATGTATGTGGACGGGGAAGTGGATGTGTCCAATGTATGTGGACGGGGAAGTGGATGTGTCCAATGTATGTGGACGGGGAAGTGGATGTGTCCAATGTATGTGGACGGGGAAGTGGATGTGTCCAATGTATGTGGACGGGGAAGTGGATGTGTCCAATGTATGATGACAGGAAGTGGATGTGTACAATGTATGTGGACGGGGAAGTGGCTGTGTCCAATGTATGTGGACGGGGAAGTGGCTGTGTCCAATGTATGTGGACGGGGAAGTGGATGTGTCCAATGTATGTGGACGGGGAAGTGGATGTGTCCAATGTATGTGGACGGGGAAGTGGATGTGTCCAATGTATGTGGACGGGGAAGTGGATGTGTCCAATGTATGTGGACAGGAAGTGGATGTGTACAATGTATGATGACAGGAAGTGGATGTGTACAATGTATGTGGACAGGAAGTGGATGTGTCCAATGTATGTGGACAGGAAGTGGATGTGTCCAATGTATGTGGACAGGAAGTGGATGTGTCCAATGTATGTGGACAGGAAGTGGATGTGTACAATGTATGTGGACAGGAAGTGGATGTGTCCAATGTATGTGGACAGGAAGTGGATGTGTCCAATGTATGTGGACAGGAAGTGGATGTGTCCAATGTATGTGGACAGGAAGTGGATGTGTCCAATGTATGTGGACAGGAAGTGGATGTGTCCAATGTATGTGGACAGGAAGTGGATGTGTCCAATGTATGTGGACAGGAAGTGGATGTGTACAATGTATGTGGACAGGAAGTGGATGTGTACAATGTATGATGACAGGAAGTGGATGTGTACAATGTATGTGGACAGGAAGTGGATGTGTACAATGTATGTGGACAGGAAGTGGATGTGTACAATGTATGTGGACAGGAAGTGGATGTGTACAATGTATGTGGACAGGAAGTGGATGTGTACAATGTATGTGGACAGGAAGTGGATGTGTACAATGTATGTGGACAGGAAGTGGATGTGTACAATGTATGTGGACAGGAAGTGGATGTGTACAATGTATGTGGACAGGAAGTGGATGTGTACAATGTATGTGGACAGGAAGTGGATGTGTACAATGTATGTGGACAGGAAGTGGATGTGTACAATGTATGTGGACAGGAAGTGGATGTGTACAATGTATGTGGACAGGAAGTGGATGTGTACAATGTATGTGGACAGGAAGTGGATGTGTACAATGTATCTGGACAGGAAGTGGATGTGTCCAATGTATCTGGACAGGAAGTGGATGTGTCCAATGTATGTGGACAGGAAGTGGATGTGTACAATGTATGTGGACAGGAAGTGGATGTGTCCAATGTATCTGGACGGGGAAGTGGATGTGTACAATGTATGTGGACAGGAAGTGGATGTGTACAATGTATGTGGACAGGAAGTGGATGTGTACAATGTATCTGGACAGGAAGTGGATGTGTACAATGTATCTGGACAGGAAGTGGATGTGTACAATGTATGTGGACAGGAAGTGGATGTGTACAATGCATGTGGACAGGAAGTGGATGTGTACAATGTATGTGGACAGGAAGTGGATGTGTACAATGTATGTGGACAGGAAGTGGATGTGTCCAATGTATGTGGACAGGAAGTGGATGTGTACAATGTATCTGGACTGTATCTGCTCTTCTGATATCTTTTATATACAAACCCGGGACGTTGCGGATAATTCTGAGCCAGGAATTCGGTAATCTTTATATAATCGATTCGCACACCGCGGACCTACCTACGTCAGAGCTGGCCGCCACAAGGACGCTGCCACCGCCATCGATGAAAGAACTGATGGTTTCAATATTGATGTTTCCACCGAAATCTGCAGAAAATAAAAATCACATTGACTGAGCCGAGCCGAGCAACACCGCCATCCATTCATAACAATCCGAACCCGACTGCCCCGGAGAAAGAACCATCCTACACAAAGAGATCGTTTATCTTCATATGGTCACCCCCTGGCTCTGTACCGAGGAGCTTACACTTCAATTATCTGTAATCTGACTCCAGGACCAGAGGCGTGCCGCGTGTCAGCACAGCGTCCTGTATCTGGCCAGCCAGAGGAACGCACAGGACAGACCCACCTCCATGTCTAGCGTGGTCAGTAATAAGCAGGAAGGGGGGGGGTCTCTGCTCTGGGGATGGGCAGGATCTCCAGGTATGTCAGGACTCACTCAGAGGGGGGGGGGGGGGGACGGAGAGATGTCTCCCCCAATGGACACACACTGCAAGACAGACTGACAGGTACAGA
>NW_024404834.1:0-22992 GCF_905171775.1 Rana temporaria
CCAGCCCCCTCTGGCTGTATGGTAGTCTTAAGTTGGGTGGTCTGTGGGATAAAACCTCTGCTCGTTCGATTTTACCAGCCATACAACTGCCCCTATGAAAGATGCCTAGGGGTATATGTGAGTGAGTGAGAACTTGTATAGCGCTGCAAATGCGAACTAAATCGCCTCAAGGCACTTTGCATCCAGAGTCTTCCTGATCCTTTCAGGAGAGGGTGGGTTTTTTCCTGACGGCGCATTGTTTTCTTCCATTCGGATGATCGTTTGGTAGCGGGTTCCACAGCCGTGGCCCTTGAACTGCAAACCTTCGTTCTCCTTTAGATTTGTATCGAGCAGGTTTTGATTTGTCGACCGAAGGCCCGCCCAGGGTTGTAGTGTTTTATTTTCTTGCATAGGTATTGCGGGGCTTTTCCTTGTATGCATTTGTGAGGGAGGCAGGAGGGTCTTGAATGTGACCCGATCCTTTATGGTTAGCCAATGAAGGGACCTCAGGGGCGGGGGGTGGATAGATTCCCAGTTTTTTTTCCCCATTAACAGTCTGGCTGCTATATTCTGGACGACTTGTAGATGCGAAATCTGATATTTTGGTATTCCTAGGTAAAGGGAGTTTGCGTAGTCGAGTCGAGAATTAATGATTGTACAACTACTACTGCTGTGTCCTCTTCTGGGATGAAGGGGATGAGTCTACGTAGCAGGCGGAGAAGATGGTGGGATCCGCTGACTACTGATCCTAGGGGTGATCCTGAAGGGACTCCACATAGTAATTATGCGTGCTTCCGAAGTGAAGGATCCTAGTTTCACTGTCTTGGATCGATTCTCTAGGAAGGATATGTCAACAGGCTTTTGCTTGTACCAAGTAGGCTTTGCATATCCTATATAAGTCAATGGGACTGCAAAACCTGCTTGAACCAGATGAAATGCAGGTCAGAAGAGGTCAACTGAAGGTTTAAATGCACCTATCAATAACTTTGAATCATCTCAAAAGTATCTCAATGGATGTCAACATTGTGCCATCAACACAAGACCAAAAGCCCGTTGACATTAGGGTCTTGATGCTACAGCATACATACCGCATGCAACCAGAGGTGGGGGGGGGGGCACTGGAGAGCCTTGGAAACAGCCAGGAAGGCTCGGGAACTGAGTATTTCCGTGTCTTTCCAAGCATTTCCGAAAGGCTCCGAACGGTGCCTATCGGCTGGGGATCGGTTGCCCCCCCACTCAGGCCTAACACGATACTGCACACCTCTTTGGCCTGAATCCTGCTCGTTTTGCGAGACAACACTCGCAAACTGAGTTAGGATTATTAAAAATACAGTGCTCGTAGTGCGAAATTCTCGTTAACTGCGTTACTCGCAATCCGAGGTTCCACTGTACCATAATATGTCACACTGTCACCCATTAATCCTCTGCTTAGCCATGCTAAAACAAAATTATGTGGATTATTTTAATTGAACAGTTTGTGTTTTTCTGTACTAAGAACAAGAATAACTAATATACGAAAATGTATTGATTTGCAGAAACACCTAAAAAAAACAAAAAAAAAAACAATCATACATTTACAAATACCTTATTAACATCCAAGTACATTGCAAACCCCAATTATTCATCATTAGGACATTTGTACATATTATGGAATATGTTTGCAAAATACAAATTATTTCATTAAGAAAATGTTTGTGGAGAGCCAGTTTTGTACCTAGTAGCATAATTAAACCATTCCTGATTGCATTCCCTAAATGTATGTTCTTCAGCATGGTGCCCCATGCCAAGAGAGTATTAATCAATTGTTCTATTGTGGAACAAGTGGCGGGCAGCTGTGTGCGCTTCTCGAGACTGTTCTGCCATTGACCATGCTGGTCTCACACTAATAATGGGGAACCACATTGGTTGTTTCCTGATCCTGTGATTGCCATAACAGCCCACCATGATGATCACTTGGGTTTGTTTCCAAATAAACCCATTTAGCCAGATTCAGATAGAGTTACGCCGGCGTATCAGTAGATGCGCCGTCGTAACTCTGAATCTGCGCCGTCGTATATTTAAGTGTATTCTCAAATTGAGATACACTTAAATCTAGCTAAGATACGACTGCCGGCGCCGTCGTATCTTAGCTGTCTATTTACGCCGGCCGCTAGGGGCGTGTATGCTGATTTAAGCCTAGAATGCGTAAATCACGAGATACGCCTATTCACGAACGTACGCTTGCCCGTCGCAGTAAAGGTACGCCGTTTACTTAAGGAGTTTTCAGGCCTAAAGATATTCCACCAAAAAGATGGCGCAGCCAATGTTACATATGGACGTCGGAACCCCGCGTTGAATTTAAAAATGTTAACGTCGTTTGCGTAAGTCGTCCGTGAATGGGGGCTGGCCGTAATTTACGTACACGTCGAAAGCATTGAGTCTTTGCGGCGTAAGTTGGAGCATGCGCACTGGGTTACGTCCACGGACGGCGCATGCGGCGTTCGTTAAAAACGTAATTTACGTGGGGTTATGCTTTATTTACATAAAACACGCCCACGCTCTTCACAATTTGAATTAGGTGCGCTTACGCCGGCACATTTACGCTACGCCACCGTACATTAGGACGCAAGTGCTTGGTGAATACAGCACTTGCCTCTCTAACTTACGGCGGCGGTAGCGTATATGAGATACGCTACGCCTGCCTAACGTTAGGCATGTCTACGGTGAATCCAGCTAATAGACTTAAAGTGGAACTTAGATAATTTTTTCATCTTTCCATCTATTAAAAGCTGCTGCCCCTTTTTCAACTACCTTATCAGTCCACTAGATATTGCAGACGAAAAAATTTGTTTTGTTTTGATTTGTTAATTACATAAATTCGTCCAGGTTAAAAACATTTTTTATCAATTTTATTCGTTTTCAATCGAATTCGAAAAGTTATCGAATCGTTTTAAAATTCGAATAGTTTTCAAATGTGAACAGTTTACCAATTTCAAAAAAATAATAAATAGACTAGAAAAAAATATTTATATATTTTTTTTCTAGTCTATTCCTTTTTTTCTATTCTATTTGGAAATTGGAAAACTATACAAATTCGAAAAACTATTCGAAAACTTTTCAAATTTGAAAAGTATTTGAAAACTTTTCGAATTCGAAAGTATTCAAAAACGATTTGAAAACTATTGAATTTGAATTTCGTTACATTTTTTTTGTAATTTCTGATTTGTCTAATTCGGGACTATTGTAAATTCAGAATCATATCGGATACATGTCCAAATACAAAAATGTGTCAGAATTTTAATTCGGTAACAAAAACAAACTGCCCATGTCCTACAGCCCACTTCCTGTTCTTGGCTGGTAAAAAGGGGGCCTAGGCTTATTGACATTGGTGCACAGCTCGCTCTCTCTCTCACTTCTCGTGAGGCGTTTCCAGGAAGGGAGAGGGGATGAGCCATAGAGGGGCAAATGAGAGATGGCATGGTTGGAGGTGTGTGTCTGTGTAAATCCAGGTGAACAGGCAGGGAGCTTCAGCTGCCCACAGTTAAATGGATGCGAGCCAGACTTGGCAGAGGGAGATTTCTGCAACATATTTGGCAAGTACAGAATCACAGTATATATAAAATAATATGCAAAGTGGTTGGAGGGAAGCTTCCAGAATGGCAAAGATTGTTTTTACTACAAATTACGTGAGCAGGACTGCAGTCCTCTTTAAGATGTCACTATGGGTTTAATTGACTGAAACAGGGGAGGTAACAAAATCTGGTGTGGCATGGTAATCCAATCATCTTCTAACTTCAGCTTGTTTAATTAAGCTTTGACAAAAAAAAAAAACTGGAAGCTGGTTTTCTATGCAGAGCTGCGCCAGATTTGTATTTCTTTTTTTCACAATCAAATCTTTATTAAAATTTGAACAAAACAAAAACCTGCAGATTTTTCACTCTCCATTTTTAGTAAATCAGTCCCTATGTCTTACATGTAAGGTAATGAAAAAATTGTACTTTCTAACATTTTTTTGCATAGGTCAGCTTATAATAATAAATTAGCAGAACACACAGCTTTTCTTTTTTTACAATCAAATCTTTATTAAAAGTTGAACAGAACAAAAACCTGCAGATTTTGCACTCTGCAGTTTCAGTAAATCATAGACATGTGCAATTCATTTAGTTCCGAATTAGTGTTTTTTAACAAATTGACAAATGACCAATCAGTGAATCTCCGAAATTTCAGAATTTTTAAATTTCCAAGTTTTTTTGTTGGAAATTCGAAAAATTCGAAAATTCAAAAAAAATCAGAATTCGAAAATTTGGAAATTTGAAAGTCTGAAAATTTGGATTTTCCAATTTCCGAATTTCTGAATTTTCCAATTTCCGAATTCCAAATTAAAAAAATTCCGAATTTTGAAAAAAGCAAAAAAATTAATGAAACTAACGAAAACTAACACATTTTTCAGCAGTGCACATGTCTAGTAAATCAGTCCCTATGTCTTTCATGTAAAGTAATGAAAGATTTAACTTTCTAAAATTTTTTCATTGGTCAGCTTATAATAATAAATTATCAGCACACACAGGGTCAGATTCAGGTACAATTACGTTGCTCCCGGCCGCGGCGTAACGTATCTGATTTATGTTACAAACAAAACCGCCGCAGGTTTACAGCGTAAGTGCCTGATTGATTCACAAAGCTCTTACCTGTAAACTTGCAGCGGTGTAACGTAAATCCGCTCGGCGCAAGCCCGCCTAATTCAAATGGGGCGTGCACCATTTAAATTAGGCGCGTTCCCGCGGCGAACTTCTGCGCATGCTCCGTGTTAAAATTTCCCGACGTGCTTTGCGCGAAATTATGGCGCCCCGACGTTTTTTTTGAACGGCGACGATGCGTTACGGCGTTTCGTATTTTCCGGACGTCTTACGAAAAAAAAAAAAAAACGAAATTCGACGCTGGAACAAACGGCCATTACTTTAACATGGCTGTTCTAAAGATAAGCCATGTTAATGCAGGTGTAACTTTGCGACGGGAAAAACCGACTAGCGACGACGTACGAGATTGCGACGAACGCGCGATCTTCGTGGATCGCCGTAACTAGTCATTTGCAATATTCTACGCCGACCGCAATGGAATCGCCACCTAGCGGCCGGCCTAGAATTGCATCCTAAGATCCGATGGTGTAAGTCAATTACACCTGTCGGATCTTAGGGCTATCTATGCGTAACTGATTCTATGAATCAGCCGCATAGTTAGGATGGGCGGATTAGAGAGATACGACGGCGTATCAGGAGATACGCCGTCGTATCTCTTCTGTGAATCTGGGCCCACAGCTTTCTGTGAGAGGAAAGGATGCTTGCTACCTGCTGATTGGAGAGTTCTAGCTCTGACTCAGCAGTGGATGAGTCAGGCTTCTGCAGAGAGACCACTGCTTCCACACAGAAAGCAAGGATCTTTCTCTATAACATGCTGGCAGGGGACAGGCTTTTCTACTCGGGATGTGTCTGCTTTCTAAAGAAATGTGTAAGACTTTGCACACCTTATTTATTTTAATGCACCTGAAATGATGCATTTAGATAATTTAAAGTTCAGTTTGGGCTTTTAGACCAAACGTATTTATCTTTGTAGCCAACAAAGCTGTCACTGGTAAGCATCCTCTCACCGTTCTCGTAATCTATGGAAACGATTAATCATTTCTCTGTATTTCCCAAAGCGTTCTGCAGTAGAGCTTGGTGTCTGTTGCCAGAAGGCACGCAGTCACCATCCACGCCATCTGTTCCATGGACTAATAAAGACATTAAATTGTACCTGCCCCAGTGCAGATCCCAAAGGAGCCTCCGCTGTCAGCCCCTCGTCATGACAGCACAAACTTGTAGTCAGTAAACCGCTAACTATATTATTAGCCGCAACTTCCTTGTTCTCCGGGCAAAATGTATTCCTTCGCAAATCTAGGTTTTGTGTCTGTTTAATATAATGAAATGGCGCCGTTCATTCGTTGTAGCATCAGACTTGGAGAAAATAAAGTTTGCTCTATATTGATTTTGCACAATTAAAGGTGACAAAGCTATCACTGTACATTGTACATAGCGGCTGTTATGCACATTCGTCTATAAAAAAAAGCACATTCCAGGGAATCATTAGTAATTCTTATCCACAACCCTGTGGCTATGCTCCTCTGTCCCTTATCATAATGTTATTCTAAAGCTTAGAACGAAAAAAATATTGTAGAATATGGGTTTTCTCTTTCGTCCAATGGACAGCCACAGTAGACTGTAGGGTTATGTTTCGCTATTAGAGAGGACTAGGCGTCCTCTCCTAATAGACGGAACATATCCCTACAGTCAAGAGTATAAGGAGCTGTGTCCATCCATGGACTTCAGAGAAAAGGATTTTACGGTGAGTACAAAAAATCCTATTTTTCTCTTTCGTCCATGGATGGACACAGCTTCCTTACACTCTTGGCTGTAGGGTTATGTTCTGGATATTAGGAGGGGACTAGGCGTCCTCTCCTAATAGACGGAACATAACCCTACAGTCAAGAGTGTAAGGAGCTGTGTCCATCCATGGACTTCAGAGAAAAGGATTTTACGGTGAGTACAAAAAATCCTATTTTTTCTCTTTCGTCCATGGACGGACACAGCTTCCTTATACTCTTGGCTGTAGGGTTATGTTCCGGATATTAGGAGAGGACTAGGCATCCTCTCCTAATAGACGGAACATAACCCTACAGTCAAGAGCAGGGGTCTCCAAACTTTCTAAACAAAGGACCAGTTTAATATCCTCCAGACTTTAGGAGGGCCGAACTGTGGTCATCGGGAGTAAAAAAGTATACTGGCATCAGTGGGGAGTAAACAATGCATCTTTGGTATTAGGGGGTGTCAGTGGGCTGATAGTGCCCCATCATTGGTGCCAGTGGGATTAATAGTGCCCCATCATGGTGTCAGAGGAAGGAATAGTGCAGCATCATTGGTGTCAGAGGAAGGAATAGTGCAGCATCATTGGTGTCAGTGGGATTAATAGTGCCCCATTGCTGGTGTCAGTTTGAGGAATAGAGCCCCATCATTGGTGTCAACGGGAGGAATAGTCCCCTTATTGTTGGGGTTAGTGGGATTAATAGTGCCTTATCGCTGGATTCAATTGGAGAAAAAAAAGGCCCCATCATTGGTATCAGAGGGAGGAATAGTGTCTTGTATCAGTGGAAAATAAAATGTCCCCAAGGGCCGAATAAAGGCAAGCAAAGGGCCGCGTTCGGCCCCAGGGCCGCAGTTTGGAGACCCCTGGCCAAGAGTATAAGGAAGCTGTGTCCATCCATGGACTTCAGAGAAAAGGATTTTACGGTGAGTACAAAAAATCCTATTTTTCTCTTTCGTCCATGGATGGACACAGCTTCCTTATACTCTTGGCTGTAGGGTTATGTTCCGTCTATTAGGAGAGGACTAGGCATCCTCTCCTAATAGACGGAACATAACACTACCGTCAAGAGTATAAGGAAGCTGTGTCCATCCATGGACGAAAGAGAAAAGGATTTTACGGTGAGTACAAAAATCGTATTTTAACCACTTGCCGACCTGCCACCGTCATTATACCATGGCAGGTCGGCTCGTTCCCACGGACCGTTGTAGCTGTATGTCGGTCCCTTTAAGCGGAATAGCCTGCGCACGTGCGCTGCCGGAGGGCATGAAAGGAAGAACAGGAGTGTGTGTGTACGGGGCCTTCTTGTTAACACCAGTGCCAGCCTGACCTCACATATGCCCTTTCTGGAAGAATGGTCAAACATTCCCATAGACACTCCTAAACCTTGTGGACGGCCTTCCCAGAAGAGTTGAAGCTGTTATAGCTGTAAAGGGTGGGGCCAACTCAATATTGAACCCTAACGGACTAAGGCCCAGGATTCTCGTAGGAGATACGACGATATTTACGCTGGCCGCTAGGGGGGGCCGTGTACGCTGATTTACGCCTAGAAATATGTAAATCAGCTAGATACGCCAATTCACGAACGTATGCCCGGCCGTCGCATTACAGATACATCGTTTACGTTAGGCTTTCTTCCCCGGCGGAAAGTTACCCCTGCTATATGAGGCGTAGATGAGGCGTACCAATGTTAAGTATGGACGTTGGGAAAGCGTCACATTTTTCACGTTTTACGTCGTTTGCGTAAGTCTTCGCGAATAGGGCTGTGCGTCATTTACGTTCACGTCGAAAGCATTGGCTTCCTGCTGTTAATTTGGAGCATACGCACTTGGATACTTTCACGAATGGCGCATGCATCTTCCACATTTGAATTAGGCGGGCTTACGCCGGCCTATTTACGTTATGCCGCCGCAACTTTGGTTTGAGAATACTGCACTTGCCTGTCAAAGTTGCAGAGGCATAACGTAATTGGATACGTTACGCACCGCACAAAGATGCGCGCTTCTACGTGAATCCGGGCCTAAGACTTTAATGCCATTACTTTTTTGGATGCAATTAAAGTTCATGTGCGTGTAAAGGCAGGTGTCCCAATACTTTTGGGAATATAGTATATTATACATAAATAATGAATTATCCAAAAAACGAAACAATTAAACAAAATAAATCGGTTCGTTATAACAAATATCTATACTCTACAGAAATAACAAATTATTTGAAAACAAATTAGCATAACAGATATAAAAGAATGGAAATTATGGGCCAGATTCTTAAAAGGCTTACGACGGCGCAATGCCATTTGCGCCGTCGTAAGTCCTAATCTGGCCCGGCGTATCTATGCGACTGATTCTTAGAATCAGTTACGCATAGATATCCCTTAGATCTGACAGGCGTAAGGCTCTTACGCTGTCAGATCTTAAATGCAATTTTTTTTCCCGCCGCTGGGTGTCGCCTCGTCGTTTTCCCCCCGTCGTCTATGCAAATTAGCTATTTACGCCGATTTACGAACGTACGCACGGGCGACGCAGTGAATTTAAGACGTTTCTGTAAGCGTAAACTTGCCCCTGCTATATGAGGGGCAAGTTTACGAAGGTCTGTCGTATGCCATGTTAAGTCGTTTTCGTAAGTCGTTCGCGAATTACGACTTACGTCAATGACGCTCACATCGGCGTCATTGACTTTGTCATTCCGTCGTGAGCTGGAGCAATGCGCACTGGGCTATTTTTATGCCCGGCGCATGCGCAGTTCGATCGTCGCGGGGGCACGCTTAATTTAAATACAAGCCGCCCCCTTTGAATTACCCGGCCTTACGCCGGGCCATTTATACTACGCCGCCGCAAATTACGGAGCAAGTGCTTGGAGAATACGGCACTTGCTCCAGTAATTTGCGGCGGCGTAGTGTAAATGGCTTACACTACGCAAACGCCGATTCTATGAGAATCTGGCCCTATGTATTTTATGAATTAAAACGGAACAAAAGTCTAATGAGAATTATAGGTAACAAGAATTATACATAAGCCACGTTTGGGGTTAAAATAATATTTGTTTTAATTTGTAATAGGAAGAAAAAAAATACTGGAATATGGATGATCTTGCCTTTAATTAATTCCTAGTAGCAAGATATTTAGGGGTGAATTGCATTACTAACAAACCCTATTAATATTCATTGAAATCAGCTGTTATTACAAGAAAACATCTCTGAATATTAATTGTCGAGCTTCCTGCCTGAAATGCACAAACCAGAATACTGAAAAGTTTGTGTGCCTGATAAAGGGGAAAAAAAACAAAAAACATCCGGAATTGCTGCCAAATATATCATCAAGCCGCAATATATTTTTAGAAAAAAAAAAATACAGGAAAGAACGTGGCTGGAGAGGGGGATCGAAATAAAAAGGCTGTTGCAAAAGTTTATTTCAAGGGAGAGCCTTTTTTTTTGGCTGTCCTGGCAGACAGGGAGGAGGTTGCCACGGCAACCTGTGCATCACCCCCTCATCGTGCAGTGGGATGTGTAAAGGAAAGTGGGCTTTTTGCATCCTAGTGTCTACAATCTTTAGAATGACTTATAGATTGTTACACAGTCTCTCCATCTGTTGCAAGCTTCGTAGTGAATTATCTAACCCAGACCTGGCTGTGCAGTATAAAGGAAAGACCAAAATTTGTACCATCAAAATATTTTTACCTTGCTATAAAAAAAAAGTAGACAGTCATTTCCAAAAAATTGATTTGATAATGGTTCACCAAATGTGCTGCAGAGAAAATCGGTGAACTGTGCAGCTAATAGGCTTTTATCAAAGTAGCCACTTTTAGGAAATAAAATGAGCAATCTGATTGGTTGGTAAGGGCAAAGGCACATTTTTAGAGCCCATTCACACCTAGGCGTTTTGTCGCCTGTAGTGTGACGCCCGCTGCCGCCCGACACGCCAGAGGGATGATTTAACATTGCCCTCTATGGCGATGGTTCACATTTCCACGCCTGCCGCCTGCCGCCTGCCGCCTGCCGCAGGCCTGCCACCTGAAAAAAAGTCCTGGACCTTTTTTTCAGGCGGCTTTCGGCGTTCGGCATAGGAGATGGGAACCATCTCCATAGGGGGACAATCTAGGGGCACATCTAGGCGGACAATCGCGGTACAAAACGCCGCTATTTTTCACCGCAATACGCGGGACAAAACGCTGCGATTTTGTCCGCCTAGATGTGAATGCAGCCTTAGGGGTTTATGCCCCTGTACACACGATCGGAAATTCCCACAGCAAAAGTGCGATGTGAGTTTTTGAACGGAAATTCCGACCGTGTGTATGCTCCATCGGACTTTTGCTGTTGGAATTTCCACCAACAAAAGACTCATGCTGCGTACACACGACTGTCATTAAAAACGATTGTGTGTGGGCTTCAGAGCATTTTTCATGACGTGAAAAATGGCCATTAAAAATTTAGAACATGCTCTATTTTTTCGCATCGTTTTTCACGTTGAAAAACGGTCGTGTGTAGGCCTTAACGACGTGAAAAAAACATGCATGCTCAGAAGCAAGTTATGAGACAGGAGCACTCGTTCTGGTAAAACTAGCGTTCGTAATGGAGATAGCACATTCGTCACGCTGTAACAGACTGAAAAGCACGAAGACTGAAAATTGCGAATCATCTCTCACCAAACTTTTACTAACACGAAATCAGCAAAAGCATCCCCAAGGGTGGCGCCATCCGAATTGTACTTCCCCTTTATAGTGCCATCGTACGTGTTGTACGTCACCGCGCTTTGCTCGAGTATTTTTTTTTTCACGATCGTGTGTAGGCAAGGCAGGCTTGACAAGAATCAGGTTGAAAAAAACGTTGTTTTTTTCTAAACCATTAAAAATGGTCGTGTATACGCGGCATGAGAGCTGGTTCTCAAATTTTCAGACAGAAAAAATTCCTATTGGAAAATCCGATCGTAGAGATTCCGACGTGCAAAATTCTGACGCATGCTCGGAAACAATTCAACGTATGGTCGGAAGCATTGAACTTCATTTTCTCGGCTCGTCGTAGTGTTTGTACGTCACCCCGCGTTCTTGACGGCCGAAAGTTCTGAGAACTTTTGTGTGATCGTGTGTATGCAAGCCAAGCTTGAGCGGAATTCCATCGGGAAAACCATCCAAGTGTGTACGTGGCATTAGAGTCCCTTTTACCGGACCATTCATTTTAACAAAAATGTTCCCATAAGAGGAGAACTATGATTGGAGGGAGGAAGGGGGCTGTGCTTGGGGACTGATTCTTCCTAGAGGAGTAGTCACATTTTCTACCAAGTTCAAAGTCACATCACAAGTGAATAAGAAAATAATATATCTGTTCTTTAAATTGAAAAAAATGGGAAAATTGCTAGCCATCATGCAACAAGAAGGCCCCATACACACAATAGAATCCATCCGCTGAAAAATCCCAGCGAATGGGTTTCAGCGGATAGATCCTATAGTGTGTACACTCCAGCGGATCTGTTTCCGCGGATATTTCTCCCCTGGGATGGATTCCAGCAGATCGAATATTCGCTGACATGCTAAACAAATCTATCTGCTGGAATCCATCCCAACGGATGGATCCGCTGGTCTGTATAGACTCACCGGATCCATCCGTCCGAAGGGATCCCCCTCATGCGTCGTAATGATTAGACGCATGCGTGGAATTCCTTATATGACAGCGTCGCGCCACGTCGCCGCGTCATAATCGCGGCGACGGCGCGACACGTCATCGCCAGAGGATTTCGGCGCGGATTTCAATGCGATGGTGAGTACACTCCATCGCGGAGAAATCCGCTGAAATCCTCGAGAGGATCTATCCGCGGAAACGTTCCGCTGGACCGTATTCGCGGATAAATCATCTTGTGTGTATGGGGCCGAAGAGTAATGCCCCGTACTCACTATGAGAAAATCGGGCAAAAGGTCAGCTGGTTTTCCTTTTCACAGCAAGTCGGAATCGGGGGATAGAAATAAAGTATACAAATTCTCGTATGACAAAGGCTTTTTTGTTGTTGTTTCTGATCATGCGCAGTCTTTCGTATCTGATATTTATCGTATTAAAACGGTACACATTAAAATAAAATTGTTCGTTCTGTTCCCGTACGAGAATAATTCAGAAGTTTATCCCTTTTTGTTCGGAAAGGTCGGAATCGGCTGTTGAAAGTTGTGTACAAGAAAATCATACCTATAGTGTGTACAGGGCATAAGGTTGACCGGGAGGAATGAAGCTATAAGGCTTGGTTGGTGTTTGGGCTACGGAGAGGATAGGCCTATGTCAACAAACTTGCCAACCACAAATGTGTGTGTGTGTGTGTGTGTATATATATATATATATATATATATATATATATATATATATATATATATATATATAACCCTGGGTTCGCCAATCCCCGGGCGCCAGGTCGCAATTGCGATTAGAATTAGCGACCTGGCAACTGGGATGGCACAGCTAGGGTATCCCGTGTCTCTGTGCGCCCCCCCCCCCCCCGCTGCGCGATCGCGTCGGGCCGCACCGGCTGGTAATTGAGGCCGTGGCTTTGCGGCCTTCTGCAGGCCTATGCTTCCTTCTGTGATCTGGCGCCATCTTGTGGTGGCCGTTGGTGTGACAAGACAACCAGCAATGCTAATGGAGCTTTCACTGCCATCTCTTCCCTCTAATTAGAACCCCCCAAACATTATATATATTTTTTTATTCTAACACCCTAGAGAATAAAATGGCGGTCGTTGCAATACTTTCTGTCACACCGTATTTGCGCAGCGGTCTTACAAGCGCACTTTTTTGGGGCACGTTCCTGGCTCCTAACTTTTTTAGCTGGCTCCTATATTCCAAGAAAATTTGTCAAACCCTAAAATAAGCGTTACAGCTTGCAAGTGGTTTACTGGGGCTATGGCTGAAGCTAGCAGCCAGCCATAAAGCATTTTTTTTTCAACCACCGATTCACTTTCTCATGAAAGTGGCCCGAGGGACTAATTAGCTGCTGGATTACTTTCAGACGCAGTGGGAGGGAAGGTTCCCCCTTTTACCACACCCCCTTTCACTACAGTCGCTTTTACTGGCAAGCCCAGGAAATTATCCTATGGTTCTCGTGGCTGGTCACAGAGGTGAATAGAGACCAGATTGTCTCTGATCCCCTCTATGATCTAGGAGGACCTGAGTTATTTCATGGCGTCACTTCTGGTCTAGGGCAGAAGTGATTTTTTTTTTTTAAAGCAAAAGATAATTTTTCTAGTCTTTTGTTTCAAGGGTAGAGGAGAGATGTGGGGTCTTATACCCCACATCTCGCCATAAAAATGATGCGTCGTCCTTCATTTATATTACAAGGGATGTTTACATTCCTTGTAATAGGAACAAAAGTGATAAAAAAAAGGTAAAGGGTAAAAAAAAAAAAAATTAAAAGCACCACCATACCTTTGCATACGTAAGTCCCTCACGCGCATGTATAAGCGTTTTTCGCACCACACATGTAAGGTATCACCGCAAACGTTAGAGCGAGAGCAATATTTCTAGTGCTAGACCTCCCTTGTAACTCTAAAGAGGTAACCTAGAAAAAATGTAAACAGTCGCCTATGGAGATTTTTAAGTATAGTAGCTTGTCGTCATTCCACAGGCGAGCACAATTTTAAAGTGTGACATGTTTGGTATCTATTTACTTGGCGTAACATCATCTTTTATATTTTACCAAAAATTGTATTATACAGTCCCCTCAAATTATTCATACCTGTTGAAACAAGCTGACCCCTCCAGGCGGCTGGCGGCATGGCACTGACAGCACCCCCCCTTGCACCTGCCCGATCTACGGCTGGCAGGCTGTGGTGTCCTCTTTTACTCTCCCGGGGTGCAGGCAGCAGCTCTGGTGTCCACTCCTCTGCCGCGTGTCTCCTCTCTGTTCCTCTCAAGCACTAGGCATTCAATAGGATCACCTGACTCTTTGGCCAATCGGGAATCCGGTTTCACGACCTACCTCCTGATTAGCAGGGAGGAACTTTAGTGTAAAAATAGCGAATTTGTTTTTGCTATTGTTACACAACTGGGTGGAATTGGAGCGCAGTGCTCTGCTCCCTGAGCCCACCCTTTTTTTTTTAGAGCCTCTGGCTCTAATCAGGTGCTTAAAAAACACTCCACCCCCCCATTGGAATCCATAGTCCGGCGTCCTAATATGTAGATCAGGGGGCTGAACGCATTGGATGGGGGGGGCTGCCACTGGTCTCAAGTCTTTTGAAGACTCTAACAAGTTTTCTTCTTGTCCTGTATTTGGCTCCATCAATCATCCCATCAACCCATGACCAGCTTCACTGTCCCTGCTGAAGAAAAGCATCCCCTCAATATTATGCTGCCACCACCATGTTTTACAGGGGGGATGTGTTCAGTGTGATGTACAGTGTTCGTTTTCTGCTACACATAGCATTTTGCTTTTAGGTCAAAAAGTTCAATTTTGATCTGACCGGAGCACCTTCTTCCACATGTTTGCTGTGTCCCCCACATGGCTCCTCGCAAACTGAAAATGGGACTTCTTATGGCTTTCTTTCAACAATGGCTTTCTTCTTGCCACTCTTCCATAAAGGCCAGATTTGTGGAGAGCACGACTGAGGCCTCGTACACACGACCGAGAAACTCGACAGAATCCATCAAGAAACTTGGTGAGAAAGCTTTTTTGCTGAGGAAAACGGTCATGTGTACGTTTTTTCATCGAGTCGAGGAACCTTTGTACGTTTTTCAAACTGTCGAGGAACTCGACGAAAAAAAAAGAGAACAAGTTCTCTTTTTCCTCGACGGGAGTCTCAATTTCCTCGTCATGTTCCTCTTCGGGCTGGTTTTCGACGAGTAACTCGAGCGTGTGTATGCTAAGAAACCCGCGCATGCTCAGAATAAAGTATGAGACGGGAGTAAAAGTAGCATTTGTAATGAGATAACACATTTTTGAGCTGTAACAGACTAAAAAGTGCAAATCGTCTCTTGATAAACTTTTACTTAACACGCAGTAACATGAGATTAGCAAAAGCAGCCCCCAGGGTTGTGCCAGTGGAATCGAACTTCCCCTGCCATTGTATGTGTTGTACGTCACCGCATATGAGAACGAGGAGATTTTGTCTTGTTCGTGTGTACGCAAAGCAAGCTTGTCGAGTTCCTCGACAAGTCTAACAAGGAACTCGTTGAGAAAAACGATATGTCTTTTCCGACGAGTTCCTCGGTTGTGTGTACGAGGTCTAATAGTTGTCCTGTGGACAGATTCTCCCACCTGATCTGTGGATCTCTGCAGCTCCTCCAGTTACCATGGACCTCTTGGCTGCTTCTGTAATTAATGCTTTCCTTGCCCGGCCTGTCAATTTAGGTGGACGGCCATGTCTTGGTAGGTTTGCAGTTGTGCCATACTCTTTCCATTTTCGGATGATGGATTTAACAGTGATCCATGAGATGATCAAAGCTTGGGATATTTTTTAAAAACCTAACCCTGCTTTAAACTTCTCCATAACTTCATGATGCTGTTCACTAAGGTTCTCTAATAAATCTCAGAGGGCTTCACAGAACCGCTGTATTTATACTGAGATTAAATTAACACAGGTGGACTCTATTGACTAATTAGGTGACTTCTGAAGGCAATTGGTTCCACTAGATTTTAGTTGGGGGTATCAGTGTAAAGGGGGCTACAAATCTATTTGTAAAAAATGTTGAAAACCATTTATCATTTTTCTTCTACTTCACAATTATGTGCCACATTTACATTTTTGGTTGTAACATGGCAAAATGTGGAAAATTTCAAGGGGTATGAATACTTTTTCCAGGCACTGTATATTGTGTTTGAAAAAACAAATACCTTTAAAAACATAAAACATGATTCTCTAGGGCAGCGGTTCTCAACCTGGGGGTCTGGACCCCCTCGGGGGTCAAATTACAATTTGTCAGGGGTCACCAGATCCTGGGCTGTTCCTGAAGCCCGCACCACTCTCCCAGCCTTTTCTTGCCTGCCCAGCAGGGCTGTCCTTGGAGCCCGTGGCCGCTCCCTCTGCCTCTTCGCAGCCGCCCATTCAGTTCACGGCATTGGGTAGGGGGGGGGGGGGGAAGACTAGAGAACAGTTGACTGGTGAAGAATGTGAAGTGGGAGGAGCCAGAGGAGACCCTATGTCCTGATTTGACATAGGTGAGTAAACACTACCAGGCTGTGATTAGAGTTGCTATTACAAGTCCCCACTACAGTTCTCAGATCAGCAGATGACCTTAATCAAGAACACCTAAGTTGGCTGATCAGAAACTTACCCCAGCATTGCCACTGATCCCATTCCCCGCACCCCCACCAAGGGGTAAGAGAAGGAATACAAATAGAGAATACATGGAAGGGAGAGGAAAAGAGGGGGAGGAACAAATAAAAAGGGAGAACAAGAATAAGAGAAAGAGCAAGAAAGATGGATAGAGAGAGGGATGGGAAAAAAATAAATTAGGATAGAGAGAGATAAAAGGGAAAGAAAGGAGAACAAAGAGAAAGAGTGGTACATCCTAAAATGTACGGTAAGGGGTTTTAATACTGTACAAGTGGAACTCAGGGAGCGCTAAATGTCTGTGGGTTAGGGGCGCAAATTGTCTTGGCTTGGGTGCCGACAACCCACAATACGAAAATTATTTTACTGTTAGGGATCCCCACAACTTGGGAAATTGTCACGGCACTAGGGGGGTTGAGAATCACTGCTCTAGGGTCTCTGATATATATATATATATATAATGTTTGGGGGTTCTAAGTAATTTTCTAGCACAAAAATACATATTTTTACTTGTAAACAAAAAGTGCCAGAAAAAGCCGGGTCTTCAAGTGGTTAAATTCAACCATGTGCTCACCCATACTGCATAGCTGTGGAACAGTTTAGAGAGACTGCATAACCAGTTTCCAAGCTTGAGTCGTGAAATCAATGACTACATTATTGGCAGCAAGCTCATGGGTTATCTTAGGTTCTGTTGCTCCGCACTCGATCTGCGCATGTGAGGAGTTTACATGTTCTGTGTGGTTCTACCTACTTCCTTGCCTGTGATATCTCTGCTAAAGCAAGTACCGTATTTATCAGCGTATAACACGCGCAGGCGTATAACACGCACCCTAACTTAAAGAGGGAAGTTTCAGGGGAAAAAAACGTTCCACAGAGGCACAGTTTACCCTCTATTTTCAGGGTAAAAAAGTGAGTGTTCTACGCCAATAAATACAGTACTTCCTGCAGGCTAGAGGCATCTAGCTGAGGCTGAGGAAGGACCTATACCAAAATGGCAATTGGTATTTAAAGCGGAGGTCCACCTAAACAAAAAATATTAAAAGCCAGCCGCTACAAATACGACAGGTGCTGACTTTCAATAAATAGACACTTACCTGTCCAGAGTGCCCGCGATGTCGGCAGCAGAAGACGAGCAATCGCTCGTCTCTCGGCTGCCCCGCCGCCATCCTCGGTGAGGGGAATGAGGAAGTGAGCGTTGCGGCTTCACTGCCCGTTCCCTACAAGTGGCGCAGCACGTCCTCACTGGTCCCCGCTGTCTCCTGGGACCAGTGTGTTTCCCAGAAGGCAGAGGGGGGACATGAAATGACGTAGATACCCTCAGAGTCTGCGGCTATCTTTGCCCAGAAGTGGGTGCAAATACCTGTACTGTATTATACAGGTATCTGCACCCCCCTCCTCCCTGAAAGGTGCCAAACGTGACACCGGAAGGGGGGGGGTCCAAAAAGCGGAGGTTCACATTTTGTGTGGACCTCCGCTTTAAGATCCCTACCTCAGGTCTTTCCTGCAGGCTATAGGCTGAGGAAGGACTTATGTCCTGTAGACACGACCGGTTTTCCCGCCGGAAAAACTGTGATGAGAGCTTTTCATCTGGAATCCCGACCATGTGTATGCTCCATCAGATTTTTTCCCACAGGATAACTGCCGGGAAAAAAAAAGAGAGAGCAGGATCTCTTTTTTCTCATCAGGAAAAAGTCCTAGCGGGAAAACCGTTCTGTATGCTTTTCAGACGGGGAAAAAAAACACGCATGCTCAGAAACAATTCAACGCATGCTCGGAAGCATAGAACTTAATTTTGTCGGCTTGTAGTCTTTTACATCACCACGTTCTTGGCAGTCCAAATTTCACCAGACTTTTTGTGTGACCGTGTGTATACAAGGGAGGCTTGAGAGGAATTCCGTCGAGAAAACCATTGTGTTTTTTTTTCCGACGGGAAAACCGCTCGTGTGTACGGAGCATTCTACCAAAATGCTGATTGGCATCTAAGATCCCTAGCTCAGGTCCTTCCTGCAGGCTAGAGGCTGAGGAAGGACCTATACTAAAATGCTGATTGGCATCTAAGATCCCTACCTCAGGTCCTTTCTTGCAGGCTAGAGGCTGAGGGGAGGGACCTATATCAAATTGGCATCTAAGGTCCTTATCTCACATGCATACACATGCTTGGGCCACTTTTAGACAGGAGCTAATTAACCTACCAACATGTCTTTGGAGTGTAGGAGCACCTGGAAAATATGCATGCAGGGAGAATATGCAAACTCAATGCAGGTAGTGTCCTTCAAACGGTGGACACTAGTGATGGAAGACATGAGTGCTAACCACTAAGCCGCTGTTCTGACCTGGAAGAATTTTTTTTTTTTGTCTGGCAACTCTGCAGTTTCATCTAATAATATCACATAGCATGTGGTGGTGTAAGAATAGCCAGCAAAGGACCATAGAGTTTCATGACGATTCTTGTGGTCAGCATTGGGATTCCATGGAAACCGCTTACACACTGTGAGCTATTTTAGCTCTAGCATCATACACAAGGCTGTATTTAGTTATTGTGCAACCTTGGGCACACACGGAATTCTGATGCTGGAGTTTCCGACTATTTTGTCACATGCCTAAAATGTGCTTTTAAATGCATCACGCTGATCTGATTCTGATCACTGCGGTGCCTTTTATTAGACACCTAGTTCCACCCTTCCAACTTCAGAAGAAGCACTCCATCACTCCCATTGATATCTTTTAGACTAGGGGGCAGATCCACAAAGGTATTACGCCCGCGTATCTCTTGATACGCCGCGTAATTTCAAATTTTGCGAGTCGTATCTTTGTTTTGTATCTTCAAGATACGACGGTATCTCGGCTAGATCCGACAGGCGTACGTCTTAGTACGCCATCGGATCTAAGCTGCAATTCTTTGGCGGCCGCTAGGTGGCGTTTCCGTCAAATTCTGCGTCGAGTATGCAAATTAGGTAGTTACGGCGATCCACGAACGTATGACCGGCTGGCGCATTTTTTACATCGTTTGCGTTCGGCTTTTTCCGGCGTATAGTTAAAGCTGCTGTTATGAGGTGTACTCAATGTTAAGTATGGCCGTCGTTCCCGCGTACAATTTTGAATTTTTTACGTCGTTTACGTAAGTCGTTTGCGAATAGGGATTTGCGTAGAATGACGTCGCCGTCGTGAGCATTGGCTTGTTCCCGGGTTAATTTCGAGCATGTGCACTGGGATACCTCCCTGGACGGCGCATGCGCAGTTAAAAAAAAAAAATGTTGTTTATGTCGGGTCACGACGTATTAACATAAAACACGCCCCCATCACAGAGATTTGAATGGTGCGCCATTACGCCGCCAAAGATACATTACGCAAATTCTTTCAGGATTCGAAAAAAAAGAACAAAGTTACGGCGGTGTAGTTTATCTTAGATACGCTGCGCCCGGCGCAGAGGTACGTGGATCTGCCCCTAGATCTTTGCAGTCTTATGGGCAGATCCACAAAATGATTACGCCGGCGTATCTATTGATCGATCCAACAGGCATACGTCTTAGTACGCCGTCGGATCTTAAATTCCAATTTTTGGCGGCCGCTAGGTGGCGTTTCCGCGTCAAATATGCAAATTAGCTATGCCGTCGCATTTGTTTTACGTCGTTTCCGTACGGCTTTTTCCGGCGTATAGTTAAAGCTGCTATATGGTGGCGTACGCAATGTTAAGTATGGCCGTCGTTCCCACGTCTAATTTTAAATTGTTTGCGTCATTTGCGTAAGTCGTTCGTGAATAGGAATGTGACGTCATTTACTTTTGACGTCGAATCAAATGACGTCCTTGCGGCGTACTTTGTCGGGATATTTTAAGGACTGCGCATGCGCCATTCAAAAAAAACGTTGTTTACATCGGGTCACGACGTATTTGCATAATTTGCATAATTAGCTCAGCAGAAGCCATCAGAAGTCAGCAATAACTCAGCAGTAGCACAGCAGAAGTCAGCAGCCACTGCAGCTAGCCTCAGGACATATACCAACAAGTCAGCATTGATACCACTACTACAGAACAGTATTGTATCACCGTTTATTGTCTTATCTGGATTGAATAAACCCACGTTGATTTCATCCTCATGTCTGAGTCTGGATCCATCTAACCTGAGCATCTGCCGGTCCTGTCTGCCCCACTGCTTGGATACGAAGGTAGGAAGTTACAATCAGTTATACCTTCATTCGCCTTCATGTGGGAACAGAACAGTTAGGGCTCATTTACACTTGCTTCAGCTTCAACACACATTAAAGACTAAGTGGGGTTGTGGCTGAAATGTCTTCAATAGATATGGCACCTCATCCCAGTTTGTAATAGAAGAGGAGGAAGGGGAAATGGGGATTATTGCGGTGCCTCATGACAATAATGGCTACGTATAAATTTTTTTTATTTTTTGTTACATCAATATTGGAAACACACAATATATTCACAAATTCATAAAATCAATAATAAAAAAAACGAGCACATAGTAACTGGTACTGGCCTGTTGAAATTACAGGTAACATTTTCCCTACATGTTTCGCCAACACATTAAAGGCTAGTTTACACTTTCTTTAAAACAAGGCTTTGGACAGGCTTTGTTAAAGCGCTCTGAACACCAGTCAAAGCTCCTATTCCTAAAGAAAATGGTTAGCTTACAGTCCTGTTTACACCTTGCTTTTGCTTTGCTTAGGCTTTGCTTCAAAAATTATGCCCAATGTAGCTTCAGTGGTGCTTCAAAGCGTCTTCAAAGCCTCCATAGGAGTATATGGCAAAACTCGCTGGAAGCCCCACCTAAGCCTCATCAAAGCCCTATGAAGCCTCACTGAAGCCCCACCAAAGGCTCATCGAAGCCCCATCAATGCTCCACAAAGCCCCACCGAAGCCTCATCGAAGCACCAAGCACAAGCAGGTGTAAACAGGACTGTAAGCTAACCATTTTATTTAGTGACAGGAGCTTTGACTGGCGTTCAGAGAGCTTTGACCTCCTTGGCGGTAATCCTGAGTCTGGCTCGGGGTGAATTTTTTATACCAAAAGTGGTATCCCGAGCCAGACTCTGGATCGCATTGCAGAATACAGGGGGAAGTTACTTACCTTGTCCCTGGATCCTGCGATGTGTCCCTGCTGTGTGTGCGGGCTCCTCCGCTGTTTCTCCTCACTCGATTCACAGTGCCGCCGAGCTCCGTTCCCTGCGACGTTACGACGCACGGGGACGGAGTTCGGCGCCAAATTCAAAAAGTGAAAAACACAATACACATACAGTATATTTATTTATTTATTAAAATGCTTATAAAACAACAGCGCAGTCTTACACACGTGCCTCGATGCGCTGGCGGGATAAAAACAGAACAGAAAAGGGGCAAAAACTACATCGACCAAACAAGTGACAATAAAACAATAACAATCAGCGAATAAGAAAATATAAAACATACAAAGTTAAATATATAACATTTTATAGATTACAGTACTGTATGAAATAAATATACACCCCCTTTGTCCCTAGTGGTCTGCCCAGTGTCCTACATGTACTTTTATATAATAAAAACTGTTCTTTCTGCCTGCAAACTGTAGATTGTCCATAGCAACCAAAAAGTGTCCCTTTTACATCAAAAGTGGGGAAATTCGTCATCAAACAATAAAAGTAATGACAGCGACAATTCTGCAACTGAGCAAATTTCAGTGTTTTTGATTTGATTACATTATTGAATAATTTTTATTATAATTACATTATTATTTGTTATAATTATTTATAGTTATTTATTATATTATAATTTATGATTTTGTTTTTCAAACTTTATCATACCCGAGATGTCTACTAGACTCTTGTTTGGTCAGATTTAAGTGAGTTATTCCTAAGAATTGCAGGCCTACAGTATAAAACGCCAAATTTCCATGCAAAATAATTGTACCGCTTTTGGTACGTAATTCCAGACAGAATCATACCGCCAGGGAGGTTACCAAAGCCTGTCCGAATCCATGTTTTGAAGCAAGTGTAAACTAGTCCCTTTTATTGGAGGTTCATCTAGGAAACAGAACGGTCATAAGTTACACCAGATATTGATAACACCAAGACTTATGTGGTCTTCAGATTCGTATTTGTTTCCATTTGTAGGTCTCTGGGTTTCTTGATTTTCCATCCCGCTCTCTGCTGAAAAGCATGAACAAATCTCCCTGTGTCCTGTATCAGCCTTGTTACTTTGTTGAATATTGGAAAACAGCAGCTAAATGTCTTTTCTCTGTAGTCAGTCAAGCCTTGGGAGGACCCAGTGCTGCTAATGATCTATTTACTCTGGCTTAATGCTGTCAATCGTTTAAAACAATCTTCAGATTAACCTTTATCACACATTCAATGAGCAATTATTTCATCACTAGAAGTAAACTCTTAAGTGTTTAAATGGAAAGTAAATGCTGTAAT
>NW_024404835.1:0-22926 GCF_905171775.1 Rana temporaria
GGCTAAGAACCCCTCCTCCACCACGTGACAGTGCTCAGGTCAGGAAATTGATCTCTTATATGCCAAATGCTGGAACCTACTAAGAAGAGAAGAGTGTTGCGTGCGCCACCATGCCCCGAAGAGCTGGGTATTTCACCGGGCTCCTGCGGGGAAAGAGGGCAGAAGGGAGGTGCAGGAGAGGGTAGAGGCCATCCAGCGTACTTGTTACTTTTTCCTGCATTTAATTAGAGCTTCGCACATGGACCAGCCCTGAGATTTGATCTGCCATCGCTCATCTTTGTTCTTTATTTAGCCAAGCGTAATGAAGGGGAAAGAGCAGCTAATCTTTTCATAAATCTCACTATGAATTAAGGCACTTGGAGGTATGGAGCAGAAAGCTATATTCGTGAATAGAAGATCCAGAACAGTTGCTAGGTGACTGACCAGTAAGAGGAAGAAATCTCCTCGGAGACGTCAGGCGGCTATTGGAAGCCAAGCATATTCTAATAGGAAGACTTAACCTTTCTCACCAGATACGCTATCGTCTTCTTCTGATCATTTCGCTGCAAGATCCCGTCATGCTGTCCATGGTTCTGCAAAGCCCCATGACGGTTCTCGGACTTGGCATTTGGTGAGGAAGCTTTGTTGCCAAAGAGTTTGGCACTAACTGGTTGTGATATTTTTGACAAGCTATTTTTTTTGGTGCATAAACACAGTGGGCAAAATCAAGCCCCATACAGCCGACCTAACCGGGTACACCGTTGACCCAGGCCCCCTGGTAATCCTACAGTCAGGCCCATAAATTCTTCTCTGCCTCAGTAGGTTGAGAACAAGACTGCCACCCACAGACATTATCTACACAAGGGCCCAACCTGTTCCCAAGCCAGACCTGGGCGGCTGGGCCCCCTTCCTGACCAGATGGGATCCAGACCCGTATGGTGCGCTCTGCCTGTCATCTGACACTCCCAGACCTCATCTACAAGGGGACTCATCCTGCTTCCAAGTCAAACCCAGGCCCCTACTGCTTATATGATGGGGTTCGGGCCCAAAAATTCCTCTCCGCCCAACCTGTTTCCAAGCCAGACCTGGGCCTAGGGTGACCACATTTCCAAACTGCCATTCAGGGACACACCCCCTCTCTCAAACCTTCCCCAAAAAAAGATGCGGAAGTAGTCTCAGGGTTGATGGGGATTTTGGCGGCGGGTTATTTGTCAGGTGAATGAGCCACTTGCCACCAGATGCAGTGTCGCTTTCCACCCATAGCCTACCACCAGATGCAGTGCCGCTTGCCACCCATAGCCTGCCACCAGATGCAGTGCCGCTTGCCACCCATAGCCTGCCACCAGATGCAGTGCCGCTTGCCACCCATAGCCTGCCACCCGGCCTCACTGTCTGAGAGTAAATTATCACTGGGACAAAGATGCCAGGCAGCGCTGGCAACCAGTTCCGGAAATGTAGTTATTAGTTAGTAGGGGTGGCTGTGTCCCCTATTTCATTCCGGGACATTGTATTGTCCCAGAATGAAGGTGCCCAGGACCCAGGACAGACATGTCAATTACAGGACAGTCCCGGCAATCCGGGACATGTGGACACCCTACCTGGGCCCCCTTCCTGACCAGATGGGATCCAGGCCCATAAGGTGCTCTCTGTCATCCGCAGGTTGGGAACAGGACTGACACTCCCAGACCTCATCTACAAGGGGACTCCTCCTGCTTCCAAGTCAAACCCAGGCCCCTACTGCTTATATGATGGGGTTCGGGCCCATAAGTTCCTCTCTGCCTGCCATCAGTAGGTTGAGAACAGTACTACCACTCCCAGACCTCACCTACACAGGGGCTGACCTGACCAGTACTACCACTCCCAGACCTCACCGACCAGTCAGACCTGGTCTTGTAGACCAAACTCCCACCCCCCCCCCCCCCCCGCCCCGTTTGTCATCAGTGGGTTGGGAACAGGACTACCTTTACCAGACCTCCTCTACTTATCCTGCTTCCAAGCCAAACCCCAGCCCGCTGCTTATATGATGGGGCTTGGACCCAAAAGTTCCTCACCTACACAGGGGCTCACGCACTTTCGAAGCCAAACCTGAGCCCCACTGTTGACCTGATTGGATCCAGGCTGTAATCAGTAGGTTGGGAACAGGATAGTCACTCCCAGACCTCATCTACAAGGGGACTCATCCTGCTTCCAAGCCACCTCAGCCCCCCTACTGACCTGATGGGGCCTGGCCCTGTAAGCTCCTTAATGCCTGTCATCAGTAGGTTGGGAACAGGACTACCAGACCAGACCTCGCCTACAGGGGAACTTATCCTGCTTCCAAGCCAAACCCAGGCTTCCTAATGGGGCCCTGTCATGGTTGGGAACAGCACGGTCACTCCCAGACCTCATCTACAAGGGGACTCCTCCTGCTTCTAAGCCAAAGTCAGGCCCCCCCTGCTGACCCAATGGGGCCCAGGCTTGTACAGACTCATCCTTATAAAAGCTAAGCCCGGGCCAGGCCTGTAAGCTCTTCCACACTGTCATCATTCGGTTGGGAATAGGACTTTCACTCATCTACATGACCTCATCCTATTTCCAAGGCAAACTTGGGCCCCCCTTCTGACCCAATGGAGCCCAGGTCTGAAATGGGGGTACTGACTGTACCCCCCCCCCCTCATTGGCGTCATTGATGATGCAGTTTATTAATGGCTTTTGCAAAGCAAATTTTGTTTATCTGAGTGCCCTCAAAACCTAGTTGATCCTGCCAGTAGGTCTGTTATTTTTCTTCTTCCTGTACGGGGGGCCAAGCTGTCCATCAAAATTGACGATTACAGGGGATGGGGTAAACCATACAACATTGACAAAAAAATCGCAGAGGACCGTTTTTTCTTTTTTTCGTAACGCAATACACTGTAGCCTGTAGTGGTGGCAAAATAAATAGCACCGCAAAGCAAAAATGCGAGTCAATTGCATTACCACAAAGCATTCGTGTAAATGGGCCCTAAGGGAATTAAACTATATTCGCTTAAATACAACACACAAGGAAAAAAAAATTCCGGTCACATTTTGCCCTAGTAGCTCAATGAGCAACATTGAGGTTTTTCATTTTCCAACTGTCCCTGCCTTAATCCTTTCACAGGGGCTGGAGGAAGCCACTCTAGAGAAAGCAATGACAGTCACGGCAGCACAGGATTGGAATGAGGTTGCTTGCACACAGCACCGACTGCCCACCCCACCCCCAACTCTACACCCGGCCGGATGACATCATCGAAATTTGGCAGTCGTGGTAAAAACACGAACGGGCTGCATCAGTCTCATTCCAGGACACTGTATTGTCCCGGAATGAAGGTACCCGGGACAGACCTGCCAAATGCGGGACTGTCCCGGGCAATGTGGGACGGTTGGGAGGTATGAGTAAGAGAGTTGTGTAGAATTGGAACATTTGTGTGCTGTAGATAATTTTACATACCTGGCCAATCGGAGCAGGCCTTGGTAAACTTCAGCATGTCCAACCCCCCTTTGTTGACAAAAGGCACAGTAGAAGGCACAGCAAATTTTCCAAGATTAAGAATCTGATCACCAGCTAACCTGGAGATTGGGAAAGGTATCGGTTCACTGACCAGCCCAGAGATCGGGAACGGTACCCAAGTCGGTGATCAGTCCAGAGATTGTGAGTAGTCTTGGGTCACTGACTGGCCCAGAAACTGGAAGCAGTTCTGGGTCCATAGGCGTGCGCAAGGGGTGTGCCTGGGCACACCCTAATCCTGGGGGTTGGCAACCTGTCAATGGTGGGCAGGTGACTGCAATCCTAACTTGCCGACCCTCAGAACCTGGACAGGAGAGGTTGCGCAGGTGGAATATAGTGATACCGATCTGTCTTTTCCTCCTGCAGCAGCTGAAAGTAGGCTTCTCCTCCTCTTTCTTTTGTCAACATTCAACTGCCACAGGAAAATATAGGGGATGAGTACTAATATATGACACCCCTCCTTTCCCTGTTCCTCTTCCTTCTGTTGCCCGGGTTCCCCATGAACTCCCTTGCTCCACCTTCTCCCCATTGTTTCAGGATGGAGAGTGGTGAAAAGGCTGGTAAATATGTCAATTGCATATGTGTTAGAGCTTTGGGGGGCACACCCTAATGCAATAGGCTGCGCACACCTATGTCGGGGTCACTGACCAGCCTAGATATTGGACCAGTACCGGGTCACTGACCAACCATGGGATTGAGAACATTACTCAATAGCTGACCAGTCTGGAGGTTGGGAGCAGTACTGGGTCATTGATCATATCCGAGATTATGAGTAGTACCAGGTCAATGACCAGCCTATAGATTGGGTGTAGAATCGGGTCACTGACTGGCTTGGGGATTGGGAGCAGAACTAGGTCACTGACTGGCCCAGAAAAAGGGAGCAGTTTTGGGTCACTGACCAGCCTAGATATTGGACCAGTACCGGGTCACTGACCAACCATGGGATTAAGAACATTACTCAAGAGCTGACCGACCTGGAGGTTGGGAGCAGTACTGGGTCAGAGACCAGCTGGAGATTTAGAGCAGTACTGGGTCATTGATCATATCAGAGATTATGAGTAGTACCAGGTCAATGACCAGCTTGTAGATTGGGTGTAGAATCGGGTCACTGACTGGCCTGGGGATTGGGAGCAGAACTAGGTCACTGACTGGCCCAGAAAAAGGGAGCAGTTTTGGGTCACTATCCAGCCTAGATATTGGACCAGTACCGGGTCACTGACCAACCATGGGATTGAGAACATTACTCAAGAGTTGACCGACCTGGAGGTTGGGAGCAGTACTGGGTCATTGATCATATCCGAGATCATGAGTAGTACCAGGTCAATGACCAGCCTGTAGATTGGGTGTAGAATCGGGTCACTGACTGGCCTGGAGATTGGGAGCAGAACTAGGTCACTGACTGGCCCAGAAAAAGGGAGCAGTTCTGGGTCACTGACCAGATATTGGACCAGTGACCCTAGATATTGGACCAGTATCGGGTCACTAACCAGCCCTTAAATTGGGGGCAGTACTTGATAGCTGATAAACCTGGAGATTGGGAGCAGTACTGGGTCAGAGACCAGAAAGAGTTTTAGACCAGTATTGGGCCACTGATCATCTGAGCTTCAGATTAGTACAGGGTCAGTGACAAGCCCAGACATTGGGTGTTGTATCGGGTCACTGACCAGCCTGGAGATTGGAAGCATTACTAGGTCAATGAACATCTCTGGGATTAGGAGTGGTACCGGGTTAATGACCACCTTGGATATTGGGGGCAGTATCGGGTCACTGACCCGCCTGGTGATTGAGAGTAGTAATGGGGCACTGACTAGGCTGGAAACTAGAAGCAGTACTGGGTTCAAGAGATCGGGAACAGCCAGCAAGTTTGCCAACAGCTAGTTGGCCTGTTTCTGTCTACTCATTATTGCTGCATCAATAAAAACAGCTGCATAGCCCAAGTCCTGTATGACACACACCGCAACCAGAAGGGCCCGGCGCTGGAGAAGACCATCAGTCATACTCTTGGGATTGTCTTTCCGGGATTCCATGTGGAGACCTAGGGGGGGGGGGGGGGGGTGGTGGAGACCGTACCAGTGACAGCTCTATTCTTCATTCAGGAGAATTCCGCAGATAGAATTCCATGTGCAAGTCAAGTGCTTCACTAATATGGTGACCATGCAGAATTCTCCATAACCCATGGCCAGCCATACTAGAGATGAGCAGTGGTCCCTGACCTTTCTACTCAGTCCCTGACCTTTCTACTCAGTCCCTGACCTTTCCACTCAGTCCCTGACCCGATTTATTGATCTCTGGTTGACAAAGCTGGTTAAGGGAGGCCAGGATCGGCATGGCAGGGCTGACCCCTGAGAGGCCAGGATCCTCCATAAGAGGCACTAGATTTCTTAATATTAATGTCCAGCTTTGTGGAAAACCGGCTCATCAATCAAGTTGGATCACTGTGATCCGGCTGCTCTCATGTACTGGGACCTCCTGACCTTTTTGGTCTGTAATTTTTTATCATCTGTCCCTGAGATATATTATTGGTCCCTAAAGGTTCACTTTAGCCCCTGATCTCCCATGGCAGGGCTGGCCCCTGGGAGGCCAGGGTCAACGTGGCAGGGCTGGCCCCTGGAAGGCCAAGGTCGACTTGGCAGGGCTGGCCCCTGGGAGGCCAGGGTCGGCGTGGCAGGGCTGGCCATGGGAGGCCAAGGTCGACGTGGCAGGGCTGGCCCCTGGGAGGCCAGGGTCGACTTGGCAGGGCTGGCCCCTGGGAGGCCAGGGTCGACGTGGTAGGGCTGGCCCCTGGGAGGCCATGGTCGACGTGGCAGGGCTGGCCCCTGGGAGGCCAGGGTCGACATGGCAGGACTGGCCCCTGGGAGGCCAGGGTCGACGTGGCAGGGCTGGCCCCTGGAAGGCCAGGGTCGACATGGCAGGGCTGGCCACTGGGAGGCCAGGGTCGACATGGCAGGGCTGGCCCCTAGGAGGCCAGGGTCGACATGTCAGGGCTGGCCCCTGGGAGGCCAGGGTCGACATGTCAGGGCTGGCCCCTGGGAGGCCAGGGTCGACATGTCAGGGCTGGCCCCTGGGAGGCCAGGGTCGACATGGCAGGGCTGGCTTCTGGGAGGCCAGGATCAGGATGACAAGGCTGGTCCAGGGAGGCCAGTATAAACCTGACAGGGCTGAACCGGGTAGGCCAGGATCGGCATGGCAGACCTGACCCCTGAGAGGCCAGGATAAACATGACAGGGCTGTTTCAGGGAGGTCCAGATCAACCTGATAGATCTGGCCTGGGGAGGTCCGGATCAATATGACGAAGCTGGTTTAAGGATGATTCTTGACCGACCTCTGACCTCAATGTTGTTTTATTTAATTAATTAATGGAGGTCTAACCTGTTGGGATGTTCTGGTAAAAGGATATTGGTTGGAATGTCGGGCTACTTGTTGGAGATCCAACTGAAGACCAATGTGCAAATACTACGCTTCATCAGTAGAGGAGTTTTGTGTTTGAAAATGCCAACTGCTTGGCTGTCTCTTGTCTTTAGTCAAGTCACCGACCCTCAACAAGCCAGTAAACCAATCTCCTCGTCTACATACTTTGTTCTGGGCCTGGGGTTATAGGGGACAGAAAAATGAAGCATGAAATGACAGCCAGGTGAAAAGCATTTTGACGTATAAACATATTTTCTAAGGCTGAGTGCACAGCTGTGTGTTCTCCTTGTAATGACTGCCATTGTGCATTGCAGAGGACTCTGACTTTGTTTTTATGTGTGAGAATCAATTTAATTCACTTCTATTGGACAAGTGCATAGAGGTGAACCCGACCCTCTCATTAGTGCTGCTCTCTCCTCTCTCTTCTCTCTCTCTGCTCTCTCTCCACCCTCTCTCTGCTCTCTCGCCCTGCTCTCTAACACTCTCTCGTGCGCTCCCTCTCGTGCTCTCTCCACCCTCTCTCGTGCTCTCTCGCCCTGCTCTCTTTCTCTCTTGTGTGCTCTCTCTCTTGTGTGCTCTCTCTCTCGTGCGCTCTCTCTTGTGCTCTTGCGCGCTCTCTCTCGCACGCTCTCTCTTGTGCTTTCATGCTCTCTCTCATGCTCTCTCTCCAGCTTGCTCTGCTTTCTCTCTGCCCCTCTCTGCTCTCTCTCCCCCTCTCTGCTCTCTCCCCCTCTCTGTGGGGGGTAATATAAAGGGGAATGGGGGTGAGTCCGTGTGAAGTATTTTTAAATCCACAGTCTTTCATGTCCCCCTCAGTCTGTTACATGCTGTCACATATTGGGCATCTCTCTTCTCTCTCCGCTCTCTCTCTCCGCTCTCTCTCTTCTTTCTCTCTCCTCTCTGCTCTCTCTCTGCTCTCTCTTCCCCCTGTTTCTCTCTCTCTCTTCCCCCTCTCTGCTCTCTCTCTGCGCTCTCTCTGCGCGCTCTCTCTCTGCTCTCTCTCTCTCTGCTCTCTCTCTCTCTCGGTGCGCTCTTTCTCTGCTCTCTCTCTCTGCTCTCTCTCTGTGTGTGTCTCTCCCTCCCTTCTCTCTCTCTATCTCTCTGCTCTCTCTGCTCTCTGCGCTCTCTCTCTCTCTCTGCTCTCTCTTCTCTCTGCTCTCTCTTCTCTCTGCTCTCTCTTCTCCCTCCTCTCTCCCTCCCCTCTCCCTCCCTTCTCTCTCCCATTCATCTCTTCCAATAAAAATAGACATGTTTTCAGGTGTGGGGGGGGGGGGGGGGTCTCAGACCACACCTTGATCCTGCACACATCTCAGGACAGCCATGACCCCAAGATGTCTCTCTGCAGTGGATGAAGAGCCGCCCCATTCTTCATCTCCACCCAAATTCCATCACTCTCCTCCACCCTCCTCACCCAGGGGCTCCGCTCACCCCAACACCCGGGGGCTCCGCTCAACCCAACACCCGGGGCACCTGGATGGTTGATCAGATCTTTCATCCAGCGGTGGTCAACGTGGGCTTAAATGTTGGGCATAACTTTAGATGGATCTGGGGGGGGGGGGGGGTTCTGCAGGACAGGTATGTCTTCTGCTGCACTGAGAGTCCTTCTTCCTCCTGGAGGGTCTTCCTCAGTCTGCTGGGACCCCCCTGCCTGGTCTACATGAACCTTGTACTGCTCTTCTGGCAGTCTAGTGAGCGTGGGGGGGGGGGGGGCAATGGACGCCGGGAAGCTGGAGACTGCATTGCACCTGCAGTATAGATGGTGACGGGGGGAGGGGAGAGGAGGAGGGGGGGTGTGTGCGCCTTTTTTTTTTAAAGCTTGTTGCGGCAAAGCCACTTCTCTAATTCTTCTAGTTCCCTGCAGAGCGCCTTCAAAGTTGGGGCCCCAACAATTAGGCGCCCACCCAATTTAAAAGGATCCCCCTTGACTTTCTACGACCCATTTATTTTTTTTTCTCAGTAAATCTCGACCTCGTTTAACGCCAGCGGCATTCATTTTTAAGGGGGACCCCCCCCCCATGCACACCTAATGCAGACCCCCCCCATGCACACCCAATGCAGACCCCCCCATGCACACCCAACACAGACCCCCCAAAGGTGTAAAAAAAAAAAAATTGGCAACCAAGCCAGGCTCCCTACCTGCTCCACTTCTTTCGGTCGGTGTAGCCATCCTGAGGACCCCACAAAGCGGCCTTTTTTTCTTGGGGTGCGGTGGGGGGGGGGTCTCTAGGGTTGCAGTTGGCGTTGGGTCTATAGGATAAAGTGCTGCTGCTTCTTCTTCTTATAGCCTGTTGGCATGGGGGTACAACATGCCAGGGAGGACGCCGGGGAAGGGGGGTGCTATGAAGAGGGTTTCCCGGGGAAAGGGGGGTGCTATGAGAAGGGGTTCCCGGGGGAAAGGGGGGTGCTATGAATAGGGTCTCGGGGTGCAAGTAGCCAGCCGGCTTGCTGTAGGTGAATTATGTAGAATGTGTGTTGGAGGCGAATGCTGGTTGCAGACCTGAAGTCGCACAGCTGGGGAAGGTGGGGAGGAGGGGAAGGAGGAGGGATGGAGAGGAGGGGGGGGGGCTATTCTTCTTCCATTTATTCTTTCTCAGTCCCTCTCTCCCCCCCAAGGGGCTTTTCCTCTTGGCCAATCACAGGCCTGCCTGGAAAGCCGACAGCCCCGCCATTGGCTCCTGGCATCTGCTAGACGGTGTGGCTGGATGCTGCTGATTTAGTGCTTGGAGTGCGGACAGGATGCGGGAAAATTTGCACCAGATTTTTTTTGGGGGGGGGGGGGGGTTGCCCCCTGGTTTTTTTTTATCTTTTATCACCCGGCAGTTTTTTTTTTTTACCCCCCCCCCCCTCCTTTGTCCTCAGTTTGTATCCCTTGTCCTCATCTTACCCATCCATGCATAAGGTTGCCCCTTTTCTATTAATAACATTGGCAGGTGGTCGTTCTTTTTATTGGGCAGGGGGGGCAACGTTCTCCTTGCCCCCCCCCATTTTTTCTGCTCTTGTTGCCCTCTCAGGAGCCGCCCCCCTCCCCCTTTATCCCTGGACTTGCCCCCCCCCCCCCTCCTGTTTAAGCATCTTCCAGCCAGGCTTGTGTGTGTTGAGCTTCTGCTGTCTCTCCTCCTCCCTTCCCCCCTCCTCTCCCTTCCCCGCTGTACCAACCCCTCCGCTCGCCGCCGCCGCCGCGTGCTCATCGCTCCCCAGGACGCCTTCCAGCCTCGCACATCATTGGCACTGCAGCAATTCTCATCGCTGTGCCCAATAATACAGCGCCTGGAAAAAGTATTCATACCCCCTTGTCATTTTCCACATTTTGTCATTTTTACAACCAAAAATGTAAATGTATTTTATTGGGGGATCTCCAAACACATTAAGCACTATTCCCTCCACTGACACCAATGATGGGACACTATTCCCTCCACTGACACCAATGATGGGACACTATTCCCTCCACTGACACCAATGATGGGACACTATTCCTCCCACTGACACCAATGATGGGACATTATTCCTCCCACTGACACCAATGATGGGGCACTATTCCTCTCACTGACACCAATGATGGGACACTATTCCTCCCACTGACACCAATGATGGGGCACTATTCCTCCCACTGACACCAATGATGGGACACTATTCCTCCCACTGACACCAATGATGGGACACTATTCCTCCCACTGACACCAATGATGGGACACTATTCCCCCCACTGACACCAATGATGGGACACTATTCCCCCCACTGACACCAATGATGGGACACTATTCCCCCCACTGACACCAATGATGGGACACTATTCCTCCCACTGACACCAATGATGGGACACTATTCCTCCCACTGACACCAATGATGGGACACTATTCCTCCCACTGACACCAATGATGGGACACTATTCCTCCCACTGACACCAATGATGGGACACTATTCCACTGACACCAATGATGGGACACTATTCCTCCCACTGACACCAATGATGGGGCACTATTCCTCTCACTGACACCAATGATGGGACACTATTCCTCCCACTGACACCAATGATGGGGCACTATTCCTCCCACTGACACCAATGATGGGACACTATTCCTCCCACTGACACCAATGATGGGACACTATTCCTCCCACTGACACCAATGATGGGACACTATTCCCCCCACTGACACCAATGATGGGACACTATTCCCCCCACTGACACCAATGATGGGACACTATTCCCCCCACTGACACCAATGATGGGACACTATTCCTCCCACTGACACCAATGATGGGACACTATTCCTCCCACTGACACCAATGATGGGACACTATTCCTCCCACTGACACCAATGATGGGACACTATTCCTCCCACTGACACCAATGATGGGACACTATTCCACTGACACCAATGATGGGACACTATTCCTCCCACTGACACCAATGATGGGGCACTATTCCTCTCACTGACACCAATGATGGGACACTATTCCTCCCACTGACACCAATGATGGGGCACTATTCCTCCCACTGACACCAATGATGGGACACTATTCCTCCCACTGACACCAATGATGGGACACTATTCCTCCCACTGACACCAATGATGGGACACTATTCCCCCACTGACACCAATGATGGGACACTATTCCCCCCACTGACACCAATGATGGGACACTATTCCCCCCACTGACACCAATGATGGGACACTATTCCTCCCACTGACACCAATGATGGGACACTATTCCTCCCACTGACACCAATGATGGGACACTATTCCTCCCACTGACACCAATGATGGGACACTATTCCTCCCACTGACACCAATGATGGGACACTATTCCTCCCACTGACACCAATGATGGGACACTATTCCTCCACTGACACCAATGATGGGACACTATTCCTCCCACTGACACCAATGATGGGACACTATTCCTCCCACTGACACCAATGATGGGACACTATTCCTCCCACTGACACCAATGATGGGACACTATTCCTCCCACTGACACAACACAAAGTGGCACATAATTGTGAAGTGGAAGGGAAATTATAAATGATTTACAAATATTTTTTTGACAAATAAATATGTGAAAAGTGTGGCAGCTGGTGCCTAATCTTTTTTTTTTCAGGGGGGGGGGGGCAAACAGACCTCATAACTGGGTCCCCTGCTCCTCCTCTTGATTAGCCGATCATCTCACACTACTTACCCCATCCAGGTCATGGGCGGCTTCTCTTTGGCGGCCAATCTGGTCGCTTCTCCTCCCGGCCAATCCTGATTGGCCCAGGGAGGAGAAGCAGGAAGATATTGGTGAACATTAATTCGCTAATGTCACACATGTGGGTGGGCTCGGGGCGCAGTGCTCTGCGCCCCGAGCCAACCCACTTTGAAGCCAATTGGAGCCTCAGGCTTAAATCACGTGCTTCTAACAACAACAAAAACGCATAGAAATCCAATTTAATTGCTTTCAGAAATCACCAAAATTAGTAAATAGAGTCCACCTGTGTGTCATGTAATCTCAGTGTGAATACAGCTGTTCTGTGAAGCCCTCAGAGGTTTGTTAGAGAATCTTAGTGAACAAACAGCATCATGAAGGCCGAGGAACACACCAGGCAGGTCAGGGATAAAGTTGTGGAGAAGTATAAAGCAGGGGGAGGTTATAAAAAAATCTCCCAAGCTTTGAAGATCTCACGGAGCTTCTGTTCAATCCATTATCGGAAAATGGAAAGAGTATGGCACAACTGCAAACCTACCAAGACAGGGCCGTCCACCTAAACTGACCGGGCCGGGCAAGGAGAGCATTCGTCAGAGAAGCAGCCAAAAGGTCCCATGGTAACTCTGGAGGAGCTGCACAGCTCAGGGGGGAGAATCTGTCCACAGGACAACTATTAGTGGTCTCTCCACAAATCTGCCCTTTATGGAAGAGTGACAAGAAGAAAGACATTGGAGAAAGAAAGACATAAGAAGTCCTGTTTGCAGTTTGTGAGAAGCCATGTGGGGGAGGGGACACAGCAAACATGTGGGGGAGGGGACACAGCAAACATGTGGGGGGGGGGGGACACAGCAAACATGTGGAAGAAGGAGCTCTGGTCACATGACACCAAAATTCAACTTTTTGGCCGCTATGTGTGAGGAGAAAACTAACACTGCACATCACCCTGAACACACCATCCCCACTGTGAAACATGGTGGTGGCAGCATCATGTGGTGGGATGCTTTTCTTCAGCAGGGACAGGGAAGCTGGTCAGAGTTGATGGGAAGATGGATGGAGACAAATACAAGACAATCTTAGAAGAAAACCTGTTAGAGTCTGCAAAAGACTTGAGACCGGGGGGGGGGGGGGTTCACCTTCCAGCAGGACAACGACCCTAAAGTACAGCCAGAGCTACAATGGAAGGGTTTACATCAAAGAATATTCATGTGTTAGAATGGCCCAGTCACAGTCCAGACCTAAATCACATTGAGATTCTGTGTTTGCAAAGAACAGAATTAAAAAAATAAAAATGCATTTTACACATTTCCACGATTTGGATACATTTCTCCCATCCAAATTTTTTTAAAAAAAATTGCCAACACCAGAATTAAAAAGAAAAAAACGTAACGATCTGTTTTTTTTTTTTTTACAAACCAGCGCGGTGTCGGGGGAGGGGCGAGTCGATTTTTCTCGCCGGATCTCATTCTTGCGGGAAAACGCTGACGGGGTCCAAAGTCCCGACTCGGCATAAATCAGCGTCCTGCTCAGGAAGTCAAATATTGATCTGTCCTCCTCCTCCCTGTGTTCTGACCGTAATGAGATTAACAAATCAACAAACCCCCCCCCCTCCAAAAAAAAAAAAAATGAGCACTTCTGCAAGCTTACCCCCCTTATTAAATTCCCCCTCCTCCCAGTATAAATCTCCCCCCAGTGGAAATTTTGCCCCCAATCCCCCCCCTTCCAGTTGAAATCTCCTCTCTCCCCAACCCTCCCCCCCCAAAAAAAATCACCCCTACTACCACAAATCCTCTACTCCTCAAACTTCCCCTCCGAGCACAAATCCTTTCCCCACTCTGAAGCCCCCTCCTAGCACAAATCCAACCCCCCCCCCCCAATTTTTCACTCATAGCACAAATTCCCCCCTAGCACAACCCCCCCCCCCCCAAAAAAAAACCTTTTAGCACAACTCCTACGCCCCAATTGTCCCCTCTGAGCACAAATTCCCCCACTCCAAAGCTCACACCCCCCCCCCCAACAAATAATTCCCCTCCTAGCACAAATCCTACCCCCCTCCCAAAAAAAAAAATCACCCCTCCTAGCACAAATCCTACCCCTCAGTTTTTCCCTCCTAGCACAAACCCCCCCCCCCCCCAGAAAAAAATATTCTCCTCCTAGCACAAATTCTACACCCCAATTGTCCCCTCTGAGCACAAATCCCCTCCATCATTCCTCCTAGCACAAACTCCCCCCCACAAAAAATCCCCCTCCTAGCACAACTCCTATGCCCCCAATTGTCCCCTCTGAGCACAAATCCCCAACTCCAAAGCTCACCCCCCCCCCACCCACAAATCATTCCCCTCCTAGCACAAATCCTACCCCCCGAAAAAAAATCCCCTTCTACCACAAATCCTACCCCTCAATTTTCCCTCCTAGCACCCCCCCCCCCAAAGCTTCACCTCCTAGCACAAACTCCCCCCCCCATAAAAATCCCCTCCTAGCATCCTATCCCCCCCTATTTTCCCCTCCTAGCACAAATCCCACCCCTCAGTTTTCCCCTCCTAGCACAAATCCCCTCCCCCCCAGAAAAATATATTCTCCTCCTAGCACAAATCATACCCCCCAATTTTTCCCTCCTAGCACAAATTCCCCCCTAGCACAACCCTCAACCCCCAGAAAAAAAATCCCCCCTCCTAGCCTAAATTCTACACCCCAATTGTCCCCTCTGAGCACAAATCCCCTCCATCATTCCGCCTAGCATAAACTCCCCCCCACAAAAAATATTCCCCTCCTAGCACAAATATTACCCCCAACCTAAAGCCCCCCTGATGGCACAAATCCTACCCCCCACATTTTCCCTCCTAGCACAAACTCCCCCCCCCCCAAAAAAAAATATTTGCCTCCTATCACAAATACTCTCTCCTCACTCTAAACCCCCCCCCCCCCCCCCCAGCACAAATTCCCTTTGTAGCACAAACCCCCCAAATTCCTCCTTTTAGCACAAATTCTCTACCCCCATCCCCCTCCCAACACAAATACCCCCAAATCACCAATTTCAGACCCCCACAAAACAGTTCTCATCCCCTTTTGTCCCCCACATTCCCCCTCCCAACACATGATACCACAGTGCCCAGGGCAGTCGCCCCTCCCGCCCCCCTTGTCCCGGTCCAGTATATCTTTTTAGTTCTCTGATTTGGATACAATGTAACATTGATCGGGAATCTCCATATCTCCGCTGTGTGAGGATCGGGGTCATGAAAGGATCGGAGATTTCCCCCGAGCCGAGCCTGAAATCTGATGCCGGGATTGGATTTTGTGTCCCGCCGGCGTCTGCAGTCCTCCCAGGTGCTGATTCAGCATCGGTGAGGCTCCCCGGCAAAAGAGCCATCACCGGCTTTCCTGGGCTCAGTGCTGCCGCCCCATGGCCGTCCCGTTCTATCGCCGTCGCGTTGCAGTATATAAATATTTCATTCCGTAAACCGCCGAAATAAACGCCCATAAAAATTTCACCGGTGCCGGGACAAGGTCATCTAGAGCCCAGGGCAAGCGTGCCAAACTGCGCCACCCCCTCCTTTCACCTCTCCTAGTACACATCCCCCCCTACACACTTTACATCTCCTCCCCCGCACAAATCGTCTCCCCCTAAACAAATTCCCGCAATCACCACTCTCAGCACCCACCCCCTCCAAGAACAATACTTGCCCCCTGCCACCCATCCCCCCTCAATTCTCCCTTTCAAAGCAAATCTCCTCCCCAGGGCTTCTGTTAGAAATCATGGGGCCCTGTACAGACTACCTGGCGCCCCCCCTTTTTGTTCTTCTGCCCCCTCCCCCTGTACTGTGCCCTTTGTGTTGAATCCGCACTATGCCCTCCTGATCCCAGTATTGTGCCCTCGTGACTCCCCCTGTACCTCAAAGAACCCGTACTCTGCCCTCCTGATATTTTGCCCTCCTGACTCCCCCTGTACCATGCCCTTCTGCCCCCTCCCATTGTACTGTGCCCTTTGTGTTGTACCATGTCCCCCCCCCCCATTTATTTTCATGTACTGTGCCCTTTGTGTTCAACTGGTACTGTGCCCTCCTGATCCCTGTAATGTGCACCTATTGTTGAACCGGTACTATACTCTCCTGATCCCATTATTGTATGCCCTTGTGACTCCCCCTGTACCTCAAAGAACCCGTACTCTGCCCTCCTGATATTTTGCCCTCCTGACTCCCCCTGTACCATGCCCTTCTGCCCCCTCCCATTGTACTGTGCCCTTTGTGTTGTACCATGTCCCCCCCCCCCCATTTATTTTCATGTACTGTGCCCTTTGTGTTCAACTGGTACTGTGCCCTCCTGATCCCTGTAATGTGCACCTATTGTTGAACCGGTACTATACTCTCCTGATCCCATTATTGTATGCCCTTGTGACTCCACCTGTACCTCCTAGATCCTGTACTTGGCCATCCAGACTCCCTCTATACCGTTCCCTTCTGTCCCCTCCCCCTGCATCTCCTACAACCAGTACTGTGCCCTCCTGATCCCAGTATTGTGCCCTCCTGACTCCCCCCTGTGCCGTGCCCTTCTGCCCCCTGCACCTCCTACAGCTTGTACTATGCCCTCCTGATTCCCAGTATTATGCTCTCATGACTCCCCCTGTACCTCCTAGAACCTGTAATTGGCCCTCCTGACTCCCCCTGTACTGTGCCCTCCTGACTCCCCCTGTACTGTGTCCTTCTCCCCCCCCCCATTTCTTCTCCTGTACTGTGCCCTTTGTGTTCAACCAGTACTGTGCCCTTCTGATTCCAGTATTGTGCCCTCCTGACTCCCCCTGTACCGTTCTGCCCCCCCTTCCCCCCCTGTACTATGCCCCTTGTGTTGAACCTGTACTATGCCCTCCTGATCCCAGTATTGTGCCTTCCTGACTCCCCCTGTACCTCCTAGATCCTGTACTTGGCCCTCCAGACTCCCCCAGTACCGTGCCCATCTGCCCCCTCCCCCTGTACCTCCCAGAACCTGTACTGTGCCCTCCTGATCCCAGTTTGTGCCCTCCTGACTCTCCGTGTACCGTGCCCCTCTGCCCCCCCCCCCGTACTGTGACCTTTGAGTTGATTAGTCCGGGCCTCCGACGGTCCTAGAGATGACTGGTGACCATCTGGTCACCAGTCATCTCTATGCTTCCCCAGCCAGCGCCAGCTGATTCGCTCTCCGGGCCCCCGATGGCACGGGAGAGCCCGGAGAAGCACCGGATAGCGGCGGGAGGGGGGGTTGTCCCCTCCCGCTGCCTATAAGAACGATCAAGCGGCAGAACTGCCGCTTTGATCATTCTTATTGTGCACAGAATCGCCGGCTGAAGGCGGTGATATCTGAATCATCCCTGTAGCTGCCCCCATCATTCAGATATCACCGCACAAAGTGGAGGACATAATTTGACATTCAGCGGTTGTAAAGTGGTTAATTATGGCCACCAGATGGCGCTGATGCTTGCAGTAATCATCATTTGTGACAGTTGTGCGAATGCTCGAGACACGCCCCCTTAGCGTTGTCGGTCCACAACAGGAAGTGCGGTTACTGGCAGGATCTCCAGGAAAAAAAACTTTGTAACGGAAGTCCTCAAAAATGATTTACTTTGGAAAGCCGGATTCGGGGAGGCGTGACGCGGCGACGCCAAAAACATATCGAAAAGCAGATTTATGGGCAGACCCGCCCTTTAAACGGGAACGCGCGTCCCTGTGACCTGCTACATGTGGGAAGTGGTGAGAGCGGAGCGCGTGCGGCCTGATCCCGAGATCTCTGCGTCTTCATCGTCTCACATCACACATCATCTAAATGAGCCGAATTCAGCGAGAGTCACAAGAGAGGCGGGGGAGGGGAGTCCAAGATAGAAAACGCACTACGAGGGGAGGGGGAGGGGGGGCAGTGCAGATTTTATTTATGGGAAACCATTGTTTATGTTCAGCCAATACAATACAGCGTTTTACAGCGCACCCCCGAAAGTATTCACAGTGCTTCACTTTTTCCACATTTTGTTATGTTATGTGATTGGGTGCACATTGACTTCTTTTCATTACAACAACAACAAAAATCTAAAAAATATATAGATAAAATAAACAAAAAAATTATAAAATAAATAGATAAAATAAACTAAAAGATAAATCAATGAATTGTAAACAAAAAAACAACAACAATTGGGTGCACATTGGCTTCTTTTCATTACAAAAATAAATAAACAAAAAAATTGTTGGATAAAGTAGACTAAATAAATAAAATAGATAAATAAATAAATGAGTTCTATAAATCCAGACCAGACTGCAGAAATAAACACTAGCCCAGATTCAGTAAGAATTGCGCATAAATTACGGAGGCACAGGGCAACGATTTTGCCCTGCGCCCCCGCAAATTTGCGCCGCTGCCCTCGATTCATGGAGCAGTAGCTCCGTAAATTGCGAGGGCGCGCCGGCAAAATTGCCCGGCGTAAGCGCGCGCAATTTAAATGATCCCGCAGGGGGCGGGCATCATTTAAATTAGGCGCGTTCCCGCGCCGATCGTAAAGCGCATGCGCCGTCGGGAAACTTTCCCGACGTGCATTGCGGCAAATGACGTCGCAAGGACGTCATTTGCTTTAAAGTGAACGTGAATGGCGTCCAGCACCATTCACGAATCACTTACGCAAACGACGTGAAATTCAAATTTCACGACGCGGGAACGGCGGGTATACTTTAGCATTGGCTGCCCCTACTATTAGAAGGGGCAGCCTTACGCTAAAGACGCCGTACGGAAACTCCGTAACTTGCGTACGCAGGGCTCGCGCAACATTGTGAATCGGTGTTAGTATGCAATTTGCATACTATATGCTGACCACAATGGGAGCGCCCCCCTAGCGGTCATCGCAAGAATGCAGCCTAAAATCTGCGTGGCATAAGAGCCTTATGCCACGCAGATTTTATGCTGCAGTCGGCGTTACGATATTCCTGAATCAGGAGCATTCGTAACGCCGGCGCAAGCAAGCAATTGTGCTGCGTAACTATGGTTACGCAGGCGCAATTGCTCTCTGAATCCGGGCCACTGATGATTGGGTGCACATTGGCTTATTTTCATTACAACGACAAAAAAATCTAGAAAATAAATAGATAAAATAAACAAAAAATTAATAAAATAAATAGATAAAATAAACTAAAAGATAAATAAATGAATTGTAAACAATAAAAACAACAACAATTGGGTGCACTTATTTTCATGACAAAAAAAATAAACAAAACATAAATAAAATAGATAAAATAAATAGATAAATAAATTAATGAATTATATAAATACAGACCAAACTGCAGACATCAAAGCTGAAGATCGGGTGCACATTGGCTTCTCTTCATGACAAAAAAAATAGATAGATAGATAGATAAAATAAACAAAAGATGGATAGATAAAATAAACAAAAAATAGATAAAATAAACAATAGATAAAATAAACAAAAAATAGATAAAGTAAATAGATAAAATAAACAAAAAAAATGAAAAACATAAATAAATTAATTGTAAAAAATCCAGACCAGACTGCAGACATCAACACTGAAGATTGGGAGCACATTGGCTTCTTTTCATGACAAAAAAAAAAAAAAGATCTAAAAAATATATAGATAAAATAAACAAAAAATAGATAAAATAAACAAAAAATATAAACAAATTGTAAAAATCCAGACCAAACTGCAGACATCAACACTGATGATTGGGTGCACGTTGGCTTCTTTTCATGATGAAAAAAATAAACAAAACATAAATAAATATAATAGATAAAATAAATGGATAAATAAATTAATTAACTGTATAAATGCAGACCAGACTGCAGACATCAAAGCTGATGATTGGGTTCACATTTGCTTCTTTTCATTACAAAAAAATCGGAAAAAATATATAGATAAAATAAAAAATAAATAGATAAAATAAAAAATTAAAATAAAAAGATAAATAAATTATTTGTATAAATCCAGACCAGACTGCAGACATCAACACTGATGATTGGGTGCACATTGGCTTCTTTTAATGACAAAAAAAAAAACAAAAAACAAAAAAAAACAATCTAAAAATAGATAAAATAAACAAAAAATATAAATAAATTGTATGAATCCAGACCAAACTGCAGACATCAACACTGATGATTGGGGTGCACGTTGACTTCTTTTCATGACGAAAAAGAAATAAACAAAACATAAATAAATAGATAAATAAATTCTATAAATACAGGCCAAACTGCAGACATCAAAACTGATAAGTGGGTGCACATTGGCTTCTTTTCTTTACAAAAAAATAAATAAAAAATAGATGGATAAAGTTAACAAGAAAATATATAAATACAGACCAGATTGCAGACATGAACACTGATGATTGGCTTATTTTCATGACAGAAAAAAAATCTAAAAAAATCTATGGATAAAATAAACAAACAAAAAAAATGATAAAATATTTAAAAAAAGAAAAAGATAAGTAAATGAATTGTCTAAATGCAGACCAGACTGCAGACATCAAAGCTGATGATTGGGTGCACATTTTGCTTCTTTTCATGATGAAAAAAATAAACAAAACATAAATACATAAAATAGATAAAATAAATGCATAAATAAAATTAATTAATTGTATAAATGCAGACCAGACTGCAGACATCAAAGCTCATGATTGGGTGCACATTTTGCTTCTTTTCATTACAAAAAAAATCGAAAAAAAAATGTATAGATAAAATAAAAAATTAAAATAAAAAAGATAAATAAATTAATTGTATAAATCCAGACCAGACTGCAGACATCAACACTGATGATTGGGTGCACATTGGCTTCTTTTCATGACAACAAAATAAACAAAACATAAATAAAATAGATAAAATAAATGGATGAATTATATAAATACAGACCAGACTGCAGACATCAAAGCTGATGATTGGGTGCACATTTGCTTATTTTCATTACAAAAAAAAATAAACAAAACATAAATAAAATAGATAAAATAAAAATAAAATAAATGGATAAATACATTTTAAATAAATGCATGCCAAACTGCAGACATGAATTATGATGTTTGGGTGCTCATTGGCTTCTTTTTATGACAAAAAAAAATCAAAAAAAATATATAGATAAAATAAACCAAAAATGGATACAAATAAATAGATACCCTGGGGCAGATCCACACAGCGAGTATGCCGATACGCCGGCGTACTTTCAAATTACCTGCGTCGTATCGTTGTTTTAAATCCTTAAACCAAGATACGACGGCTTCTGGGTTAGATCCGACAGGCGTACGGCTTCGTACGCCTTCGGATCTTAGATGCAATACTTTGGCGTCCAGTGAGTGGCGTTCGTGACGTTTTCCATGTCGGGTATGCAAATTAGCTATTTCCGACGATCCACGAACGTACGAGCGGCCGGCGCATTTCTTTACGTCGTCTCTAGTCGGCTTTTCCCGGCGTATAGTTAAAGCTGCTATTTCGTCGCGTATAGTTAGACCTGCCATGTTAAGTATGGCCGTCGTTCCCGCGTTTATTTCGATTTTTTTATTTTTTTGCGTAAGTCGTCCGTGAATAGGGATGGACGTAATTCACGTCTATGTTAAAAAAAATGACGTTGCGACGTCATTTAGCGCAATGCACGGCGGGAAATTTAGAAATTTAAATTCGGCACGGGGACTTCATTTAAATGAAACACGCCCCCTAATCGCCGATTTGAATTACGCGCCGTTACGCTGCCAGAGATAGACTACGCCGCCGTAACTTACGGCGCAAATTCTTTGGGGATTCGAACCGGCCAAAAGTAAGTTACGGCGGCGTAGCGTGTCTCACATACGCTGCGCCCATCTATTTCTATGTGGATCTGCCCCAATATTTAAAAAGATAAGTAAATAAATTGTATAAATACAGACTAGACTGATGATTGGGTGCACATTGGCATCTTTTCATGACAAAAAAATATATAGATAAAAAAAATAGATAAAATAACCAAAAAAATAAAAAGATAAATAAATCAATTGTATAAATCCAGACCAGACTGCAGACATCAACACTTCTTTTCATTACAAAAAAAATCGAAAAAAATGTATAGATAAAATAAAAAATAAATAGATAAAATAAAAAATAAAAAAGATGAATAAATTATTTGTATAAATCCAGACCAGACTGCAGACATCAACACTTCTTTTCGTTATGAAAAAAATAAATTAATAAAATTAATAAATGAATTATATAAATACAGACGAAACTGTAGACATCAAAGCTGATGATTGGGTGCACATTTGCTTCTTTTAAAGCCAAACATACATAAATAAAATGGATAAAATAAATGGATAAATAAATTATATAAATACAGACCAGACTGTAGACATCAAAGCTGATGATTGGGTGCACATTTGCTTATTTTCATTACAAAAAATAAACAAAACATAAATAAAATAAAAAGATAAAATAAATAGATAAATTATATAAATACAGACCAAACTGTAGACATCGCTGATAATTGGGTGCACTTTTTTTTTTTTTTTTCATTACAAAAAACATAAAAAAAAAAAAAAAAAAATAAAATAAAATAAAAAAACATACTGTAGATAAATAAAAACATAATTTAAGAAAAAAAAAGATACGAGAATCGTTCCAAAAATGTTTCCTTTTATTACATTATATTCTACAGGTTTTGTAGTCTGTCACTATTGATAAAAAGCGTTTCCTTTTAATATTATTAAAACGTTTTCTCTTCTGATATCGCGACTTTTTGTATCGTTGGATTACAAGTGACGTAAAATACTTTTTTTCTGTACATTTCATCATCTGGATTTCTTACATTTTTATATATTAATCCAAATCAATCTGGACGTTTTTTATCGTTTATGATTTCCTATATACATTATGTAACATTTTTTTTT
>NW_024404836.1:0-22417 GCF_905171775.1 Rana temporaria
TTGTACTGAGGATGGGGGGGTGCTTTACTGAGGATGGGGGGCACTGTACTGAGGATGGGGGGCACTGTACTGAGGATGGGGGGCGCTGTACTGAGGTGGGGGGGCGCTGTACTGAGGATGGGGGGTCGCTGTACTGAGGTGGGGGGTGCTGTACTGAGGAGGGGGGGGGGGGCACTGTACTGAGGAGGGGGGGCACTGTACTGAGGAGGGGGGGCTGTACTATAGATGCTGTACTGAGAACTGGGGGAATTGTACCGAGGATGGGGGGCGCTGTACTGAGGATGGGGGGCGCTGTACTGCAGATTGGGGGTGCTGTACTGCAGATGGGGGGCGCTGTCTTGAAGAAGGGGGGATGCTGTACTGAGCATGGGGGGCAGTGTACTGAGGATGGGGGTGCTGTACTGCAGATGGGGGGCGCTGTCTTGAAGAAGGGGGGATGCTGTACTGAGCATGGGGGGCAGTGTACTGAGGATGGGGGTGCTGTACTGAGGACGGGGGGCACTTTACTGAGGATTGAAGGACGCTGTACTGAGGATTGGGGGGCACTGTACTGAGGACAGGGGGTGCTGTGCTGTACTGAGGATGGGAAGGCAGGGTACTGAGGACAGGTGGCGCTGTATTGAGGACAGGGGGCGCTGTATTGAGGACAGGGGGCGCTGTATTGAGGACAGAGGGGCGCTGTATTGAGGACAGGGGAGCACTGTATTGAGGACAGGAGGCACTGTACTGAGGATGGGGGCGCTGTATTAAGGGCAGGAGGCACTGTACTGAGGATGGGGGTGCTGTAAAAAAAACTCCTGCAAGCAGCATCTTTAGAACGGTGAAGGAGTGATGTATACACCGCTTCTCCACCTCTCCTGCCCACTGAAATGAATGGGCACCACCACCGAACTGCCAGCAAAGCGCCGCTGCAGTGGCACTTTGCGGGTGATTTTAACCCTTTCTCAGGTGCTAGCAGGGCTTAAAAGTACCCCGCTAGCGGCCAAAAACCTCTGCAAAGATTATGGTAAAAATTATGGGTACCGCGGACACCCCAGTGTGAAAGCAGCCCAAGTATCTGGTCACCATGTTATAAGGATTCTGGGTGCGTCCCTCAGTGCTGATATCTACAGCTGGCAGTCTTGTGTTTCTGGATGGGGGGGGAGGGGTGCAGATTATAATTAAGAGGATCTCACACTAAGGTCTTCCTTGGCTCCATTGTAAGCCATTTATAATACTATGCTTATGGAGTATACCAGTTACCAGGTTACCCATATATAGCCAGATTCCAAGAGACTTCATCAGTAGATACGCCGTCGTAAGTCCGAATGAGCGCCGTCGTATCTTTGCGCGCATTCTTAAACTGAGATACGTACGCCTCACTGTTGCCAAGATACGATCAACGCAAGTCTCCTACGCCGTCGTATCTTGGCTGCATATTTACGCTGGCCGCTAGGGGCGTGTATGTGGATTTACGCGTCGAATATGTAAATGAGCAAGATACGCCGGCCTGAGAGTGGATTCACATCGCTGGATTTTTTTATTTATTTTTTTATTAATAAAGGATTTTTGTGTGTTTTTTTTTTAACTATTTACACTTCCTTCGTGAAATGGTAGAGGTACAGTGTACCCCATTACCAATTCACATAGGGGGGGCAGGATCTGGGGGTCCCCTTTGTTAAAGGGGTCTTCCAGATTCTGATAAGCCCCCTGCCCGCAGACCCCCACAATCACCGGGCAAGGGTTGTGGGGATGAGGCCCTTGTCCCCATCAACATGGGGACATCCTCCCCATGTTGAGGGCATGTAGCCTGGTGCGGTTCAGGAGAGGGGGGGGCGCACTCTGTCCCCCCTCTTTTCTGCGGCCGGCCAGGTTAACAAGCTCGGATAAGGGTCTGGTGTGGATTTTTGGGGGAACTCCACGCCATTTTTTTTTTAAATTTGGTGTGGAGTTCCCCTTAAAACCCACACCAGACCTGAAGGGTCTGGTATGGATATTTGGGGGGAACCCCACGCCATTTTTTTTTTTAAATTGACGGTGGGGTTCCCCTTAATATCCATATCAGACCTGAAGGGCCTGTTAATGGAATTTGGGGGGACCCCCAGCTTTTTTATTTTTTATGAATGAATCATCTCTGTAATTGCCAGAGCCGACAATTCATTAGAGCCGCAAAGCCGGTTTTAAATGCCTTTTTTTCTTTCAGAAATGACACTTTGTGCAGGGACAGTTCTAAGTACGGGAAACATGCGCTTTTTCACATGCTGACTTTACACCCCCCCTAGGTATGAAATTTAAAGTAATATTACACTTTTATTGTTTCACTTTTAGCATTATTAAATTCACTGCTCCTGAAAAAACGCCCGTTTAAAAAAAAAAAATTGCATTTATACATGTTTCCTGGGACAGGACCCGGGTCCCCAAACACTTTTGAGGCCAGAATCACACTAGTGCGTTGCGTTTTGGAGCTCTGTTGTCTTTGCGAATTTCTCTATAAGGTGTTCTGCAGATCAACTGCATTTTAGTTGCAGATCAGGTGCGAATTTGGAGACCTGGGAGAGGGGAGGGGGAGGGGGGAAGTGTATTGAACTGAATGAGACAAATACTGAAGAGAAATGAACAGATCTGCGAATTCAGCTGCGTACCCATAGAAGATAATGGGACTGAATTCGCACCTGAACCGCACCGCAAGACATAAAAACCGCACGCGGTTTGGAGGCAATACGCAGTGCGGATGCATCGCACATATGTGAACCAGCCTCATTGAAAACAATGTATTTTTAAATGTCCTGCGAATTAGATGCGGTTGAAACCGCACTCAATTCGCTTAGGTGTGAACCTGGCCTGAGGACAATAACTTGCATATTAGCCTTTAAAATTAACACTTTAGATTTCAAGTGGTGTGTTCGCAAGCTCTGATGCGAACCGAACAGGGGGGTGTTCGGCTCATCCTTACTTGTGGGTGTCGATCGATTAGATGGTGAAGGAGGAAGATATAGAAGCACAAATTCTATGAGAAGATTTCTGCCCGACTACTTGTGATGACCCAGCGGGATGGTTATTGATTGTGTTTGGTGTAGTCACCCGATCTCGTGCATTCACCGACATTCATCTCATTCTATTGGACATTCATCTCATTCTATAGGACATTCATCTCATTCTATAGGACATTCATCTCATTCTATCGGACATTCATCTCATTCTATTGGACACTCATCTCATTCTATAGGACATTAATCTCATTCTATTGGACATTCATCTCATTCTATTGGACATTCATCTCATTCTATTGGACATTCATCTCATTCTATTGGACATTCATCTCATTCTATTGGACATTCATCTCATTCTATTGGACATTCATCTCATTCTATTGGACATTCATCTCATTCTATTGGACATTCATCTCATTCTATTGCACATTCATCTCATTCTATTGGACATTCATCTCATTCTATCGGACATTCATCTCATTCTATCGGACATTCATCTCATTCTATCGCACATTCATCTCATTCTATCGCACATTCATCTCATTCTATCGCACATTCATCTCATTCTATCGGACATTCATCTCATTCTATCGGACATTCATCTCATTCTATTGGACATTCATCTCATTCTATCGGACATTCATCTCATTCTATTGGACATTCATCTCATTCTATCGGACATTCATCTCATTCTATCGGACATTCATCTCATTCTATCGGACATTCATCTCATTCTATCGGACATTCATCTCATTCTATTGGACATTCATCTCATTCTATTGGACATTCATCTCATTCTATTGGACATTCATCTCATTGGACATTCATCTCATTGGACATTCATCTCATTCTATCGGACATTCATCTCATTCTATTGGGCATTGATCTCATTCTATTGGACATTCATCTCATTCTATTGGACATTCATCTCATTCTATCGGACATTCATCTCATTCTATTGGACATTCATCTCATTCTATAGGACATTCATCTCATTCTATTGGACATTCATCTCATTCTATAGGACATTCATCTCATTCTATTGGACATTCATCTCATTCTATAGGACATTCATCTCATTCTATTGGACATTCATCTCATTCTATTGGACATTCATCTCATTCTATCGGACATTTCTAGAATTGGTTTTGGTCTTTGTGGGTCACATCACATCGTTTTCACAATTTCATGTCGCAGGATTGGACTTTTCTTCCCTGAATATCCTATTTGTGTACACAGGTATCAATCCATCCAGATCCCTGTACATAATTGTATTCATCACCACGGACACTGCAAAGTCACCTTCACTCCACTTCTCACTAGCGCCCCCTATCACCCGATCATTCACTACATAGGAGCGTACCACTCCATTTCCAGGGGAGCAGCTTTTATTTACCTACTTTAGGAACTCGCTCACAAAAATTATCTTTTTACCAATATGTAGAAGACACAGCGGCCTAAACTGAGGATTTATTTTTATTTTATTACACCAAAAAAGTAATATTGTGATTTTTTAAAAATTGTCTCTATTTTTGTTTATAGCGCAAAAAATAAAAACCACAGAGATGATCAAATACCACCGAAAGAAGATTGCAGGAAAAAATGTTTGTCTTTGTACAACGTCGCACGACCGCACAATTGTCAGTTAAAATGACGCAGTGCCGTGTCGCAAACAATGGCCTGGTCATTAAGGGGGTAAATCTTCCAGGGCTGAAGTGGTTAATCCAATCAGAATCCGATCCATCCTCCATATGAATGAAATCCAAACTCCTTAATCCATTCCTGTAGTAATAAAACTAATTTCCCCCCTTATTCATTTCATAATGATATTTCCTGTATACATACAGGCCCGGATTCACATACATTGGCGTATCTGTGAGCGGGGGAAGTGCAGCTCATATGCGCTACGCCGACGTAACATAGAGAGGCAAGTACACTATTCACGAAGCACTCGCTCCCAAAGTTACGTCGGCGTAGCGTAAATGGGCCGGCGTAAGCCCGCGTAATTCAAATAAGCAAGGCAGTGGGCGTGTAGTTTTATAATGAAGCGTGACCCCATGTAAATGCATGGCCGAACGAACGGCGCATGCGCGCGCATGCTCAGTATCACGTCGAATTTACTCCCTAAGATACGTCGGCTCAATGCCTGTGACGTGAACGTAACCTACGCACAGCCCCATTCACGTACGACTTACGTAGACGACGTAAAAATCTACGCTTGTTCCGACGTCCATACTTTGCATTACCCGCACCTCATATAGCAGGGGTAACTTTACGCCGGACGTAAGCCTTACGTAAACAGCGTAGCTAAATCCGACGGGCGCAAGTACATTCGTGAATTGGCGTATCTAGGTCATTTGCATATTTGACACGTAAATCTACGGAAGCGCCCCTTGCGGCCAGCGTAATTATGCACCCAAGATACGACAGCGTAGCAAACTTACACCGGTAGGCTGGAGCCATATTTCAGGCGTATCTAGTGTTAGGAATCAGGCGCAGAGATACGACGGCGCATCTGGATACTTACGCTGCGTATCTGGAGAAAAGCCAGCGTAAGTGTTCTCTGAATCCGGCCCACAATGTGTGTGAATTGTGGGTCATGTAATGAGGACATCTAGTGGCCAAAACATTTATTGTATTAAACACTTAAAGGGGTTGTAATGGAAATATTTTTTTCCTAAATATCTTCCTTTACCTCGGTGCAGTCCTCCTTCACTTACCTCGGTGCAGTCCTCCTTCACTTACCTCGGTGCAGTCCTCCTTCACTTACCTCGGTGCAGTCCTCCTTCACTTACCTCGGTGCAGTCCTCCTTCACTTACCTCGGTGCAGTCCTCCTTCACTTACCTCGGTGCAGTCCTCCTTCACTTACCTTGGTGCCGTCCTCCTTCACTTACCTCAGAGCAGTCCTCCTTCACTTACCTTGGTGCCGTCCTCCTTCACTTACCTCGGTGCAGTCCTCCTTCACTTACCTCGGTGCCGTCCTCCTTCACTTACCTCGGTGCCGTCCTCCTTCACTTACCTCGGTGCCGTCCTCCTTCACTTACCTCGGTGCAGTCCTCCTTCACTTACCTCGCTGCAGTCCTCCTTCACTTACCTCGGTGCAGTCCTCCTTCACTTACCTCGGTGCAGTCCTCCTTCACTTACCTCGGTGCCGTCCTCCTTCACTTACCTCAGAGCAGTCCTCCTTCACTTACCTCGGTGCAGTCCTCCTTCACTTACCTCGGTGCCGTCCTCCTTCACTTACCTCGGTGCCGTCCTCCTTCACTTACCTCGGTGCCGTCCTCCTTCACTTACCTCGGTGCAGTCCTCCTTCACTTACCTCGGTGCAGTCCTCCTTCACTTACCTCGGTGCAGTCCTCCTTCACTTACCTCGGTACAGTCCTCCTTCACTTACCTCATCCTTCAATTTTGCTTTTAAATGTCCTTATTTCTTCTGAGAAATCCTCACTTCCTGTTCTTCTGTCTGTAACTACACACAGTAATGCGAGGCTTTCTCCCTGGTGTGGAGAAAGCCTCTTGAGGGGGGAGGGGGCGAGCAGGAGTGTCAGGACACCCAGTAACACACAGCTCCTTTCTCTACTATACAATCTCTTTTAGATCTCCCATCAGTGATGTAGTACAAGGGCCTGTCTGATTGGATGGATCGGTCAGGTGAGCCGTCCTATTCCATAGTTCTGGTAAATCTGAAGGAAATTGTACAGAGATTGTACAATCAGATTGTAGAGTGTATGGCCATCGTTATACACAGGGCCGGATTTTCTCTCCCTGCCGCCCCAAGGTCAGGTTCCACAATGCACCCCCTCCCCGCCAACCAAACCCCCCCCTAATCAACGGAGATCAAATATTGTTTGTTTTTTTACTTTTTTATCACTTTTTTTATTTATTTGTAGCTTGTCGCTTACTTTCTTACATTTTCGTATCATTTTCTTATTATTTTTTCTTATTCTTTACTTTTTTATTTTATTAATTTAATTATTATTTCTTATTATTTATTTTTTACCATTTTTTTCACTTAACCTTTTTGCTATCACACAGGAGAAAACAATTTCCTGTGTGATAGCAATTGCAGATGACAGGTTCTCTTTATTGACCCTGTCACCTCCAAAACAGGAGTCCTAGCACTGTGCTAGAACTCCTGTCACAGCTGAGATGGGAAGAGCACAGCTCACCCCTCTCACTGTGTACATCGGCGGCAGGGACAGGAGACAGACTCGGTGGCCTGGGGGGGGGGAGGACGGAGTCCCGAAGACAGAGCCAGCAGAGAGATATGTGGGGGTGGGGGGGAGAGGACGGACGGGAGCACATATTGATTTCGGCCAAACATCGCCGCAATCACTTGTTAACGAGCGAGCGGATTCCCCCATAACTTACCGCCCTTAACTGTATCTTCCGGGCGTCGGGGGACTCCATGCCACTGCCGCCCCTTGGAGCCCTGCCGCCCCAAGGCCTGGCCTCAGTGGCCTTGAGGGAAATCCGGGCCTGGTTATACAAGTCCATAGGAGGGAGTGGGTGGAGACACTCGGTTGTCACATCCCCATGTAGTGAAGACTCACATTCCCGCATGCGTTTGTTTTCACTCGTCACACATTCCCTGGAATGGGATTCTCTATATGAACGATCCCCCCAGAGAAGCCCCAGGCCCCGTACACACGAGAGGATCCATCCGCTGGAATTGATCCGCGGACCGGCTCCAGCGGATAGATCCCCTGGTGTGTACGATCCAGCGGATCTGTTTCCGCGGATTTTTATCCCCTGGGATGGATTGCAAGCAGATAAAAAATTGAAGACATGCTTTCAAATCTATCCGCTTGAATCCATCCCAACGGATTGATCTGCTGGTCTGTACAGACTCACCGGATCAATCCGTCCGAAGGGATCCCCCGCATGCGTCGTAATGATTCGACGCATGCATGGAATTCCTTATATGACCGCGTTGCTCACGTCGCTGCGTCATCATCGCGGCGACGGCGCGACACGTCATCGCGATGGGATTTTGGCGCGGATTTCGATCCTATGGTGAGTACATTCCATCGGATCCAAATCCGCGGATAAATCCTCTTGTGTGTACTAGGCCCCAGAACGATGTTTGGAGTGGAGGGCGGCGAGTTGTCGCAGTTTTCTGTGCGTTTGCTGCACTTGGGGCGTCTTTAACATATAATGACATCACAAATCTGAGGCCCAATTTCATAGTTTCTGAAACGCATGGGGGAATCGCACATTTCCTGGGGTTTGCCATGCGTTTGGAAACACACAGATGTGATTGGAGCCTCACTGTTCTGTGGACACGCCCCTGTAATGCCATCAGTAACCAGTCCTGGCACATGTGACTCTACTGAGGACCAATAGGTACATGTGAATGTCCCCAGACCCACCTACCTGGAGAGAAGACCAATAGGTACATGTGAATGTCCCCAGACCCACCTACCTGGAGAGAAGACCAATAGGTACATGTGATTGTCCCCAGACCCACCTACCTGGAGAGAAGACCAATAGGTACATGTGATTGTCCCCAGACCCACCTACCTGGAGAGAAGACCAATAGGTACATGTGATTGTCCCCAGACCCACCTACCTGGAGAGAATTGTCCCAGGCACATTCCTTCTCAGGGGGAGGGTCCTTTTTCCTGGGTGGGGGGGTCGCTTAATTAAGGACCGCCCCCTGTATATATACGTCATTTTTATATAGATGGATATCTCGGTAACGGCGGCTGCTGCCACATCCAAGATATCCATCTCTTCAGTGAGCGGTCCTGTCAACGATAACGGTGGTCTCCGCAAAGGATTTGCCGCAAGATCACCGTTATCGGTGGCAGGAGAGGGCCCTCCGCCGCTTACCGGAGGCCGTCGGTAGCGGCAGAGGCGATCGGGTCCTCTCCCCTGCTCGGCTGGGATACGAGTGAGGGCAAGATGGCCGCCACCCGTCCCCATAGCATAGCACGGCGGAAGTGACGTCATAACGTCACTTCCCCCCACTATTCTTAAAGCAATATTTTCTGGTTGTCATTTTTTCAAATGACAAATTTATTTATTTTTTTGGCCATTTTTGTGTAAATATGAGATGTGACGTCTTTTTGACCCCCGGATCTCATACATAAGAGGACCTGTCATGCTTTTTTTAATTACAAGGGATGTTTACATTCTTTGTAATAGGAATAAAAGTGATCCTTTTGGGGGTTTTTTTTGTGTAAAAATTAATACAATTTTAAAAAATATGAAAAAAATAAATGTTTTAAAGCGCCCCGTCCTGACGAGCTTGCGCGCAGAAGCAAACGCATACGTGAGTAGCGCCCGCATATGAAAACGGTGTTCAAACCACACAAGTGAGGTATCGCCGCGATCGTTAGAGCGAGAGCAATAATTCTAGCCCTAGACCTCCTCTGTAACTAAAAAAATGCAACCTATAGAATTTTTTTAAACGTCGCCTATGGAGATTTTTAAGGGTAAAAGTTTGACGCCATTCCACGAGCGGACGCAATTTTGAAGCGTGACATGTTGGGTATCATTTTACTCGGCATAACATTATCTTTCACAATATATAAAAAAATTGGGCTAACTTTACCGTTGTCTTATTTTTTAATACAAAACAGTGATTTTTTTTTCCCAAAAAAGTGCGCTTGTATGACCGCTGCGCAAATACGGCGTGACAAAAAGTAATTGCAATGACCGCCATTTTATTCCCTAGGGTGTTAAAAAATATATATAATGTTTGGGGGTTTTAAGTAATTTTCTAGCAAAAAAAATGTTTTTATCTTGTAAACGCCAAATCTGAAAAACAGGCTTGGTACTTTAGTGGTTAAGGGCACCAGTCACCTTGAATACATTTTAGATGTTTTGATGATGAACATAAATGAAGAGTGTGAAGTAGAGGAGAGAGAGAAAAGGAGGGAGGGAGAGGAGAGAGGGGGAATGAAGAGGACAGAGGAAGGGAGTGGTGAGAGAGAGGGGGAGGGAGAGGAGAGAGAGAGGGGGGAGAGGAGAGAGAGAGAGAGAGAGAGAGAGAGAGAGAGGGGGGAAGGGAGAGGAGAGGGGGAAGGGAGAGGTGAGAGGAGAGGGGGAAGGGAGAGGTGAGATAGAGGGGGAAGGGAGAGGTGAGAGGAGAGGGGGAAGGGAGAGGAGAGGGGGAAGGGGAGAAGGGATAGGAGAGGGGGAAGGGAGAGGTGAGAGGAGAGGGGGAAGGGAGAGGTGAGAGGAGAGGGGGAAGGGAGAGGAGAGGGGGAAGGGAGAGGTGAGAGGAGAGGGGGAAGAGAGAGGTGAGAGGAGAGCTTGGAGTGTCCAGGGCTGGTAATTCATGTGTTTACATGATGTTATTAAAGAAAAGCACCTGCTCAAAGTTTATCTGAGGTCTTACTAATGCTGGAGGAGATCAAGGACGGGGAATATTAGGAAGAGACCAGGGCAGCAGGGCACGACCCTGAAGTCGGACATTTGGCAGTTTTTATATTTTTATGGGGATTATCCATACGAGAGTATCGCTAGATGCTGAGGAGATAGGTGTTGGTTGTCCAGCAGGGAGAGACCCCGGGCGGGGGTAACTAACCACAGACTGTTGTGATCTCCTGACAAGAGATCTGTGAAGTCGGTAAGGAGATCCGATATTAGAGGTGGAGGAATCTTTGCTTTAACATCTCATCACTTTTCCTTGGGTGTCTCATCATTTGAAGTCACTATTGAATAACATATTGAAGGACAGTTTCTCTACTGTGTTATCTGGAACAGCTCTTACTGTCTGTGTTATTACATCAACTCCAGTAGCAGAAATTTGTGAAGGGGAGTCTTTCACTTACAGGACTTTCCACCAATCCCTTATTTATTTATCTATTTGAGGGTTGGCTTATATTAATGATTTTTCCCACATGTTTTATGATTCCCATTGCATTGCAGCACAGACATATTTTTATTTTCTAACATTTACTTTATGTTCTTTTAATGTTGGAGGTTTGGATGAGCTTTATGCAAGTACTTTATGATATGCATAAGTGGAAGATCAATGTCGTGTTTTTCCAGGAGACTCACTTTTGTTCTTTTCATGTTCCTGTTCTACAAAACAAATATTTTCCTAAATGGTATCATAGTACCAATTCTCAATCAAAATCAAGGGGGGTCTCTATTGCCTTTCACATGTCAGTGACCTATCAGTTGCTAGAGGAAGAGGAAGAGTGGGGCTACATGTGAGCCAAGTTTAGGGTCCAGGGGACCTACGGTCGGCCGGTCACAAAAGTCTGGGAAATCAGGCGCAAAAAGGTATAAGCCGAGGGGGGCATTTTCAGCACAAAAAAATGTGCTGTAAAACTCGGCTTATACTCGAGTATATACAGTATATCCCTAATAATGATCAAATTGTGACGAGTGTTCAATACATCCAAAATCTTATGGAATTTGTGGAGGGAGTGATTGTATTGGCTGGAGACTTTAATTGTGTCCTAGATCCTACTTTAGATACTTCCTCGGGTAGGAGTTCCATTTCTAAATTTCAGATTCAAAAACTTAAGAAGCTTCTCACTGAATATAATGTATTGGATATATGGAGGAGATCTCATCCCACAGAAAGGGACTATACATGTTATTCTGAGGCCCCCCCTTTATATTCTCACATCGATTTTTTCCCATTAGTCAATATGCTCTTACTTTCCAATCTAAATGTGAAATAGGGAATTTACTTTGGTCCCATCATGCCCCTGTATAAATGGTAAAAAAGCCGCGCCAAACTAAATTAAGTTTAAAAGTCTATGTCAGTCAACGGATGGAAATTTTGCTGAAATCCCCGTAAAAACAAATATTTCAGGTGGAGCCTTTGGTGTTGCTTGATAAATGACACTAGGATTGGTCAAACCTCGAACCACCAGGTGACATGCATGCATTTAGTGCAAATCCTCCACCATAAGAATAAGCAGCTTACCAGACGGCAAGCCTTTATTACAGTTGGCTATAGCCCAGCCACGGCCTTTCGATCCTCTGGATACTTAGGTTGGGACACTTGTGATAAGCAGCAAGATCCAAGGCTCAGCAATAAGATGGAAATAGATTGCGGTTCACAGACCTTGGATGGATGGTGTCAGCAATCCTCCTTGAAGGCTGTTGGATGATTATGGGTTAGATGCATCAGGACATCAGGGAAGGACTGGCTAATCCCACTGATCGTTCCATCTGTGTTATCCACTGCAAAATTTCCATCCGTTGACTTTTAAACTTAATTTAGTTTGGCGCGGCTTTTTTACCATTTATTGCTTTTGTTTATTCAACGTCAGCTGCTGCCTATAGACTCTGTTGTGGAAGCGCGGTTTTCTGTTTTCCATGCCCCTGTATACTTATCTTTTTTATTACCAAATATAACCAGACAGGATTGGACATGGAAATTGATCAACAATTTGTTGAGGGATACAGGATTGTACTTCAGAAATTGGAACTGCCATTTCCCATTTTATTTCAGACCACCAATATGATGACACCCCTTTGCCCACTCAATGGGAAGCATTAAAATGCGTATTACGGAGAATCAAGCATGGGTCACAAAAAATTGCTCACTCAGATTACACAACTTGAAATTTCTCATAAAAGAAATCAGACTAATAAAATAATGTTACAGCTTTCTGAAACTAGACATCAATTGATGGATCTACTGAACCAGAAAACGGCGATTAGAAGAGATTATTTTATTAGGGAGATAAACCAGGTAGATTATTAGCTAGGGCATTACATACCAGAAAGGGTACGACTTCCATTCCAAAAATAAAGAAGAACTGATGGTCATGTGACCTATCACCCTAAAGAAATTTACAAGATGTTTCATCTATTTTATGAACGTCTCTATAATATTCCTTTGGATGTCTCAAAGCAAGATCTTTCTGTAAATATTAGGGATTATATCCCACAAACTGCCCTTCCTACCTGATCCACAAATGTTATAGAGAATTTAGAGCAACCCTTTCAGGTAGAGGAATTAGTAAGATCTCTTCTCTCCGGACTAATAAGACCCCCGGACCGGAAGGATTTACTTCTCAATTTTTTACATTTTTCTTTGATTTGATTTCTATTTTTGTTACAAAACTGTATAATGCTTTATCATCAACTGTCATTTTCCCATTGCAGTCATTAGAGGCGCATATTACAGTGTTACTGAAGCCCGGGAAAGACGCCACTCTTTGTAGCCGGTATCGTCCCGTCACTCTTACAGATATTGATATTCATCTATATTCAGAGATGTCAGCTAATCGGCTTATCCCATATATTTCAGATGTGATACACCTGGACCAGGTGGGGTTTATTTCCAACAGAGAAGCTTGAGATAATTCTTTGACTGACCCCCATACTCACGAGGAGTATGTCCCTGTATAAGATTCCCTTGCCCAGTACCGGCACAATCCAAGATCCCTTAGCCAACCCAGTCACGTGTTGGGACATCAGTGTAGGGTGGTAAGGAACATAAAACTGTTTATTGAAACACAGGTACAAAGAGATATACACTCAGGGGACAATCCCTCTTCTTTGTATAATGACACAGGGTGGGGTAACATCTAGTAATGAGAGACACAGGTATATTCAACTTTTCATCAGTAGACTGTTGTAAGTTTTGTATGAAGAAATGATAATATATTCAATATTATTCATCAAAAATATGAAAAGGCCATTAGGTCTCAAATCTGATCATAACGATTACATATGAAGGCCATTCAGTCGGTGAAGAAGAAACATTTGACTCAGATGACCAAGTTCCCAATACATTAGCTATTTTATGACTTTTTACGAGCTTGGGTGAAAGTTGAAACAATGAAGCTCTTCTCACAGAACAAAAGAAGAGTTGACCCAGCTTTGGTGTATAAACAAGAAGAGGTGTATCATCACCACTGGTCAACTATCCTGCCATAGGGAGAGCTTTCACAGATACCTAACTGGGCTACTATCACATTGGAGTAGAATAACTCCCATTGTATCACAGAAAAAGGTTGCTCTAAGGTAAACAGGCAGTATTGTCTCAGCTGCGACTTAGACAATGGCAGAAAAATACAAGTCATCGCTCACACCAAGGACAAGACATGCCTCTATCTATGAGATGGACAAATCTGATACAAGTCAGAGATATTTTATAATGCATTGTATTGGAAGAATATATATTGAAATGAAATAAGTAATGTTTAGATAATCGATGAATTAGGACCAAGGGAAACAGATCCATTAGGTTAGAGCTTTGTTCTAAAAGATTTATATGAGAAATTTGTTTTATAAATAGAAGTGTTTAAATAAGCTACCATAATCGACATTATGAAAGATATCGCATTGTGAAAAATGTATAAAAATATGAACTAACATGTAACACATATCCATCAAGCACATATCAAAATAAGTCAGGTAAACACATTAATAATTATTTTTCATTTGATTGAGAGATGTAACCTATGCATTGATTGCAAAGACTGTTTTGTGGAAAAACATTTATAATGGAATATGGGAACATATTGTATCGAAATCAACAGAATACTAATTGTATTTTATATAATATAAAGATACCAGAGTCATACATAGAGGTGTATATATATATATATATATGGATAAATATATGTCGATAGTCTAAACCTTAAATATAGATATCCAACGTATAGATTATCTCACAATAAAGGTGAGACACCTAGTGGCTGGAAGTAATATTACACGAGGTTCTCCAAGCCCAGAGAACAAGTCAATTATTAAACTGTCAGCCAATAGAAACCAAACACGTCTTGGCAGGAACGCCCATATGTGCCACAGGCCTATGATTTAAGGACAGCTATCAGAGGGGCAGGACGGGGTATAATCTTTATAGTCCTATTGTTTTATTCAAAATAAAAAGGGAAACCCATGAGATAGAAGGGGGCAGATAGAAGGGATCCAATCTGAGATCTAAAATCTTAATCTTGAGCTCAATGGGAGGATGAGAAGAGGACCCCACCAATAGGAGCGCCCCATGAGAAGCATGCTTGCACTATGCATGAAGACTGCAACGATTCTAGCTCTGGCCACTTACCAATAGGAAATAGCCATCTTGGGAATTGGTAACTATGTCATTTTATTTTATCTCAAATATATTGTTGTTCCCTAGAAATGTTGAAGTATTGAATATCCTGCAGTTCTGGTTTGTTCTCATATCAATAACTTGACACTTTTCCTTAAGAGCACAAGTTTTATTATATTTTTATTTTTACATAGTCTCAATTCTATTGACAAAACTAACGTCCAATATATTTCACATTATTTGATCTTTTACTTACCTGCAGTAAAGTAACGATTAGACGTGTGAAATAGACGTTTTTGTTTCATTGTCATTTACATAAAAGTTATCTTGAGAACCTACCATGACTCAGATCAAAGGTATTGCATGCCCACTTTGGGGGTATTTTATTGATTTTCAAGTCGTTAATGTGACGCAACTGGTATTTTAATTTCATGTAAATATTCATATTTTGTCTACCAATAAATTAGCTATTTTGTATGATCATACGTCTCCGTGAATAAGTTTCATATTACAGACTATGGCATATAGATTGTCTTGTATTTAAAAGCATCTTCGTTATAAAAGAATTCAAAGTAAATTACTGTGCGGGTAAATATGACCTTAAGAAAGCACAACATATAAATGGAGGCACTGCTGAGATAATGTCGATGTTTTGTACAAGATCAATCATAGCTATGGTGGTGACATAAATAATATTTTGCATGAAATTATTAATTATTAATTTTTGAAAAAAAAATTTGGCCTAAAAATGTCTAGTCAAAGTGAATTGTATGTTGATAGGGATTATCAAGAGTCAGCCCTTAGTGGTGAGATGAGTACTCAGAGAAAGTCGATACAGGTACAGGAAATGTTGGAAAAAATTTCTAAAGCTGAAATGACAGATCATGCCAGAAAAAAATTGTATGATGAGACTGATATAGCATTCATTAAAGACTGTAAAAACCGTGCCCGTCATATACTAAAAGACGTGAGGAACTCGGAAAGTCAAATTGTTGCGCAGAAAAACAGCTCATCTGAGACAGAGAAAATAGAAAGGCTTGATGACATTATGCTTGAATTACGCATTATCCTGATGTATATTGGTGATATATTTAAATATCAAAATACCCAACCGGAGATAGATATCTCAGAATCCCAGCCACATTTAACAGAAAAGGAATGTGAGCTCACTAAAAATAGAGACAATGACAAGGCAAATTGTTATCACGGGTCTAAAATGACAGTGCAAAATGAAATAAAACCGTTGCAAGAGTACAATAGAAGAATTCAGGAACAAATAGAAGAGTGGGAGAGTTTTCTGCAGGGAAATGAATCTCCTGACAAAAATTGCCAAGTAATGAGCAGTGAAAATGTAAAAAGTTGCCAAGTAATGAGCAGTGGAAATTTAGAAAGTTGCCGAGTAATGAGCAGTGAAAATTTAAAAGAAGAAACAAATCAGCTTAAGTCAGAACAGGAATCCCCGATTAAGCAATCAGGAGAGTTAAAAGAGCAAGTAAAGCTTGTGCCTCAGGGTGATGTGCCAATGCCTAACCCTGAAAGTATAGATTCTGACCAAGATCTAATATCTGACTCTCAAACTGATATGTGGGAGTTAGACATTGGAGAGGGACCAGAAAAAGAACCCTCATCCTATTCCAAGCCATCTGTAGAGCAAAGGGGGGTAAAAAGTGAACCACCCCTTGAAAATAGGCCTAATCAGTTTTCCCTGGGATCAGAGGAAAAGACAGGTGCCCCTAAACAGGACGCCTCAGAGATAATAAAAATGTTAAATGATACTTTCCCAGTCTTTGAACAAGAGGGATCCATGTGTGTCAAAGACCACATTGAGGCCTATGAAAAGACCTTATCAGTTTTAGGCCTAGATGATGACCAGTCAAGGATTAATTTCTTACCGTGGGTATTTGAAACCAGACACCGCAATTTCGGCGCATCCTTTAAAGATCTGTCTGGTACTTCATGGCAAGAAATTAAACACCGCTGTCATCTAGAATTTGGCCAGCACAAAAATGTTACAGCGGCTAGTGCGGCTATACAAAATTTGAAATGTGCCAGTAATCAAAACCCCACAGAAGTGTTGCCTGTGCACAGAAGTGATTACCACTTAGCAGAAAATGAGCCAGACCACAATGAAACTGAGTTTAAATCCACGTTCGTTGAGGCCCCACCTACCCACACAAAAGTGCGTTTAGCAAAAGACTACGAAAGGGGGTGCTCACTGGAGTCCGTGGTAAAAGAGAGTAACAATTTGTACTCTATCCAACAAACTGGTGAATACAAAGAAAGGCCTCAACTCATAACTCAAATTGTGGATGAAATTAATGCATCTCCTCAATTATTACGGGTTGATACCCAGAAAATTACGTGTGCTGATATAGTCAGAGGAGATATGCCACAGAGTCATCCCAGCGGGAGACCGCGTACCCCACCAATTAGGAGGGGGGGACAGAAAACACCCTTTAGAGGGAGGGAACAAAGACCATCTCAGGGGTACCATCCTAGGGAACCAGATGCAAGGTTTAAGAGAAACTATAGGGTGTACCTCCAACGGGTCAAATTTAAACCCAAAGGTAGAAACCCATACTATTACCGGTCCAATTCGCCCCGGGGACCAACACAGGTAAATAGGGAGCAGCCGCAGGGTAAGACACCCCAGAATCCCCAGAAAAATAGGGAGAAATTAAGGCCCAGACAAATATCCCAGAATCAGAACAGTGTTGCTGAAGGGGATATGTCTGATAAAACTGAGCCAGTGGTCCCCAGAAAGTACAGAAACTGGGTCACAGAACCCTATTCTGATCAGCCTGTAAGCAATACAGAAACCAAAATAAAACAAATTATGGATATGTTACACGGTTTCATTGCTGTACGAAGTGTGAATCACATTTCTTTAAGGGACAAATACTGGGGCCAGCCAAGGGCCACAGAGCCTTTGAAGCGCCTATGTTAAAGTAAATCAGAGGAATGCACTGAAAAGGCATAGGAGACAGAGGTTCTAACACCATATTTTCTCCAGGTTACAGTTGTAAGGATCCTGAAATCCCTAACAGGGATTTTGGTCGTTGGAAATTAACTGTTATCCTATTTTTCAGTGGTCACTTCATTCCTCCGACATAAACAGGTCGCTCCAAACAGCTTAATTTCAAGAAGTCGCAGAAGACGATAATTACAAAGGATGACCGAATCCTAAAGAAATGAATATCAGAAGACCTAAAATGGTTTGATATTCTGGTAACAGATAAGTCACCCGCAGAAGGTAGTGTGATTGCCTAAAATGAGTTTTATTGACACCCCAAAGGGGGAAGGTTTTATTTGTTTTATTCCTCCCAAGTAGAAGGTTGACTATCGTATCAGATATTTTGTTGCTGACAGTAAGTGTCACCTGTCAAATAAAATATTATTACATTTTATTATCCCAGAACCGCTACAATTAAGCTAAAAAAAAAAAAAAATGGTTCTGAAGGATATCAGTTATTAATATATGGTATCCTCAGCTATAAATAAATGTCCTCATGTTAATGAGCCCTAGAGCTTTGTCTCCCATAGCAAATATCCAGTCATTGTCTTGATAGCCAGAGTGCTTAGTTAAAGGACTGATGACACAATAAGCCAATAGGGGGGGGGCTCTGAGGAAGCCAGCATATCGGCTGACAGATCTCAAAATGCAGGTCATGTAAAAAAAAAAACATATATTGTCTTTTTCTCATGGAATCCGTTTTACTTTACAGGACTAAATATGTCCAGGAGCCGGTCTACAGAACCGAGAGTCCAACACGTGTAAATCATCCAGAGGAAGAACCGTCTGGGGGAATCAAAGACACCGCTGATGGCTAATCTGCACGAACAGAACCCACCAGGACGGCCAAGCACCAAGGCACCCAGGTGATCCAGTTCCCGATAACCAACGGCTAACCAACCCTGCGATACACGTGTCAATCAAGAACCCAATTCCTTTCCTCAAGGAATTACACCCATCTGCAGGTGTCAACACCCCTTAAATGATATATTCAGTATCCACGATCCGGATACAATACCAGGCCAATGAAGCCAGATTTCTTCAACAGTGTACGTCTTGAAGCCTTTCAAACGACTTCCGGCATTTGAAGACTTCAAGGGGGGGGTTATGTTGTAAGTTTTGTATGAAGAAATGATAATATATTCAATATTATTCATCAAAAATATGAAAAGGCCATTAGGTCTCAAATCTGATCATAACGATTACATATGAAGGCCATTCAGTCGGTGAAGAAGAAACATTTGACTCAGATGACCAAGTTCCCAATACATTAGCTATTTTATGACTTTTTACGAGCTTGGGTGAAAGTTGAAACAATGAAGCTCTTCTCACAGAACAAAAGAAGAGTTGACCCAGCTTTGGTGTATAAACAAGAAGAGGTGTATCATCACCACTGGTCAACTATCCTGCCATAGGGAGAGCTTTCACAGATACCTAACTGGGCTACTATCACATTGAAGTAGAATAACTCCCATTGTATCACAGAAAAAGGTTGCTCTAAGGTAAACAGACAGTATTGTCTCAGCTGCGACTTAGACAATGGCAGAAAAATACAAGTCATCGCTCACACCAAGGACAAGACATGCCTCTATCTATGAGATGGACAAATCTGATACAAGTCAGAGATATTTTATAATGCATTGTATTGGAAGAATATATATCGAAATGAAATAAGTAATGTTTAGATAATCGATGAATTAGGACCAAGGGAAACAGATCCATTAGGTTAGAGCTTTGTTCTAAAAGATTTATATGAGAAATTTGTTTTATAAATAGAAGTGTTTAAATAAGCTACCATAATCGACATTATGAAAGATATCGCATTGTGAAAAATGTATAAAAATATGAACTAACATGTAACACATATCCATCAAGCACATATCAAAATAAGTCAGGTAAACACATTAATAATTATTTTTCATTTGATTGAGAGATGTAACCTATGCATTGATTGCAAAGACTGTTTTGTGGAAAAACATTTATAATGGAATATGGGAACATATTGTATCGAAATCAACAGAATACTAATTGTATTTTATATAATATAAAGATACCAGAGTCATACATAGAGGTGTATATATATATATATATATATATATATGGATAAATATATGTCGATAGTCTAAACCTTAAATATAGATATCCAACGTATAGATTATCTCACAATAAAGGTGAGACACCTAGTGGCTGGAAGTAATATTACTCGAGGTTCTCCAAGCCCAGAGAACAAGTCAATTATTAAACTGTCAGCCAATAGAAACCAAACACGTCTTGGCAGGAACGCCCATATGTGCCACAGGCCTATGATTTAAGGACAGCTATCAGAGGGGCAGGACGGAGTATAATCTTTATAGTCCTATTGTTTTATTCAAAATAAAAAGGTAAACCCATGAGATAGAAGGGGGCAGATAGAAGAGATCCAATCTGAGATCTAAAATCTTAATCTTGAGCTCAATGGGAGGATGAGAAGAGGACCCCATCAATAGGAGCGCCCCATGAGAAGCACGCTTGCACTATGCATGAAGACTGCAACGATTCTAGCTCTGGCCACTTACCAATAGGAAATAGCCATCTTGGGAATTGGTAACTATGTCATTTTATTTTATCTCAAATATATTGTTGTTCCCTAGAAATGTTGAAGTATTGAATATCCTGCAGTTCTGGTTTGTTCTCATATCAATAACTTGACACTTTTCCTTAAGAGCACAAGTTTTATTATATTTTTATTTTTACATAGTCTCAATTCTATTGACAAAACTAACGTCCAATATATTTCACATTATTTGATCTTTTACTTACCTGCAGTAAAGTAACGATTAGACGTGTGAAATAGACGTTTTTGTTTCATTGTCATTTACATAAAAGTTATCTTGAGAACCTACCATGACTCAGATCAAAGGTATTGCATGCCCACTTTGGGGGTATTTTATTGATTTTCAAGTCGTTAATGTGACGCAACTGGTATTTTAATTTCATGTAAATATTCATATTTTGTCTACCAATAAATTAGCTATTTTGTATGATCATACGTCTCCGTGAATAAGTTTCATATTACAGACTATGGCATATAGATTGTCTTGTATTTAAAAGCATCTTCGTTATAAAAGAATTCAAAGTAAATTACTGTGCGGGTAAATATGACCTTAAGAAAGCACAACAAGACCATCCTATCAGCAGGGAGGGCTATTGGAGAAATCCCCCTCCCCCTCTAGCATCTAATAGCTGACAGTGGTTTCATTAACATGTAAGCTAATCCACATAAGCATAAACATCCCATAATACTTTGCTCCCAATGCAGACCGAAACAATAGACCAATGGAATACAGGCACTTCACAAACACATAACAAACCCCCACCCCACCTCAAACTATCTAGCACTGGTCTGAGACACTCCTACATTATTCTATCCGTCTGAAAGGTGGAATTATTTATCTTCCTATATTTCTTGAGGGATATTGTTCAGAAATATTACTGTCCCAAGTGAAAGAGCCGCTTCATTCTTTCATCACAAACCACACATATAAGACCCAGGATAACAGGGGTAACACACAATGATAAGTCTGGTGTGGTTGTACTGGGAGTCTGGTGTGGTTGTACTGGGAGTCTGGTGTGGTTGTACTGGGAGTCTGGTGTGGTTGTACTGGGAGTCTGGTGTGGTTGTACTGGGAGTCTGGTTAGGACAGACCAGACTGGGGTTCTCAGGCCATCCTATGCCCCTAATAGACAAATGACTTTCACATAAGAGGGGCCGGGGAGCTGGAAAATGGGTTTCCAGAGCTCTCTAAGGTAATCTGGGTTCCACGGGCCCCCTACCCAAAATGACCCCCATCACAAATACTCTTAAGACCATTTCTCTAATGAAATATGCTCAGAAACATAAAATACCTGCAGGTTTAATCTCATTTGATGGGGAAAAAAGCATATGACCGAGTGAACTGGGTGTTCCTTAAAGCGGTCCTCCACCCTAAAGTGGAGTCCCGCTGATCGGAACCCTCCCCCCCTCCGGTGTCACATTTGACACCTTTCAGGGGGGAGGGGGGTGCAGACACCTGTCTAAAGACAGGTATTTGCACCCACTTCCGGCCACACGATACGGGCGAAAGACGGGCATTCCGTCACATCCCGTCTGTCGCCCGTTGTGTGCTGGGAACACTCGGCTCCCAGCACACAGCGTGTGAGCCAATCGGCGGGCGCAGCGCGACTCGCGCATGCGCCGTAGGGAACCGGGCAGTGAAGCCGCAGCGCTTCACTTCCTGGTTCCCTGAGCGTGGATGGCGGGGGGAGCAGCAGAGTGACGAGCGATCGCTCGTGCTCTGCTGCGATCGGCGCGGGACTCCAGGACAGGTAAGTGTCCTAATATTAAAAGTCAGCAGCTGCAGTATTTGTAGCTGCTGACTTTTAATATTTTGTTCCCATGGCACATCCGCTTTAAGGGATCTCTCCAGCAAATA
>NW_024404837.1:0-22378 GCF_905171775.1 Rana temporaria
GGGGGGTTCTGATGAGAAAGGGGGACTTCTGATGTATTGGGGGGGGGGGGGTTCTGATGAGAAAGGGGTACTTCTGATGTAATGGGGGGGGGGGGTTCTGATGAGAAAGGGGTACTTCTGATGTAATGGGGGGGGGGGGTTCTGATGAGAAAGGGGGACTTCTGATGTATTGGGGGGGGGGGGTTCTGATGAGAAAGGGGAACTTCTGATGTATTGGGGGGGGGTTCTGATGAGAAAGGGGAACTTCTGAAGTAATGGGGGGGGGGGGGGTTCTGATGAGAAAGGGGTACTTCTGATGTAATGGGGGGGGGGTTCTGATGAGAAAGGGGTACTTCTGATGTAATGGGGGGGGGGGGTTCTGATGAGAAAGGGGGACTTCTGATGTATTGGGGGGGGGGGGTTCTGATGAGAAAGGGGAACTTCTGATGTATTGGGGGGGGGGGGTTCTGATGAGAAAGGGGGTACTTCTGATGTATTGGGGGGGGGGGGTTCTGATGAGAAAGGGATACTTCTGATGTATTGGGGGGGGGGGTTCTGATGAGAAAGGGGTACTTCTGATGTAATGGGGGGGGGTTCTGATGTGAAAGGGGTGCTTCTGATGTAATGGGGAGGGGGGTTCTGATGAGAAAGGGGTACTTCTGATGTAATAGGGGGGGGGGTTCTGATGAGAAAGGGGAACTTCTGATGCAATGGGGGGGGGGGGGTTCTGATGAGAAAGGGGTACTTCTGATGTAATGAGGGGGGTTATGATGTGAAAGGGGTGCTTCTGATGAAATAGGGGGGGGTTCTGATGTGAAAGGGGAACTTCTGATGCAATGGGGGGGGGTTCTGATGAGAAAGGGGGACTCTGATGTAATGGGGGGGGGGGTTCTGATGAGAAAGGGGTACTTCTGATGTAATGGGGGGGGGGGGGTTCTGATGAGAAAGGGGGACTTCTGATGTATTGGGGGGGGGGGGTTCTGATGAGAAAGGGGAACTTCTGATGTATTGGGGGGGGGTTCTGATGAGAAAGGGGAACTTCTGAAGTAATGGGGGGGGGGGGGGTTCTGATGAGAAAGGGGTACTTCTGATGTAATGGGGGGGGGGTTCTGATGAGAAAGGGGTACTTCTGATGTAATGGGGGGGGGGGTTCTGATGAGAAAGGGGGACTTCTGATGTATTGGGGGGGGGGGTTCTGATGAGAAAGGGGAACTTCTGATGTATTGGGGGGGGGGGGTTCTGATGAGAAAGGGGTACTTCTGATGTATTGGGGGGGGGGGGTTCTGATGAGAAAGGGATACTTCTGATGTATTGGGGGGGGGGTTCTGATGAGAAAGGGGTACTTCTGATGTAATGGGGGGGGGTTCTGATGTGAAAGGGGTGCTTCTGATGTAATGGGGAGGGGGGTTCTGATGAGAAAGGGGTACTTCTGATGTAATGGGGGGGGGGGTTCTGATGAGAAAGGGGAACTTCTGATGCAATGGGGGGGGGGGGGTTCTGATGAGAAAGGGGTACTTCTGATGTAATGAGGGGGGTTATGATGTGAAAGGGGTGCTTCTGATGAAATAGGGGGGGGTTCTGATGTGAAAGGGGAACTTCTGATGCAATGGGGGGGGGTTCTGATGAGAAAGGGGGACTCTGATGAAAGGGGTGAGCGGGCTCTAATGTAAAGGGGGACTTTTGATGTAATGAGGGGGGGGTTTGATGTGAAAGGGGTACTTCTGATGTATTAGGGGGGGGGGGGTTTGATGAGAAAGGGGTGCTTCTGATGAAATAGGGGGGGTACTGATGTTATAGGGGAACTTCTGATGTAATGGGGGGGGGGGGGGGTGATGATGTGAAAGGGGAACTTCTGATGCAATGGGGGGGGGGGGGGTTCTGATGTGAAAGGGGGACTCTGATGAAATAGGGGGGGTTCTGATGAGAAAGGGGAACTTCTGATGTAATGGGGGAGTTCTGATGTGAAAGGGGAACTTCTGATGTAATGGGGGAGTTCTGATGTGAAAGGGGTACTTCTGATGCAATGGGGGGGGGTCTGATGTGATAGGGGTACTTCTAATGTAATGGGGGGGGGGTTCTGATGAGAAAGGGGGACTCTGATGAAAGGGGTGAGTGGGCTCTAATGTAAAGGGGTACTTCTGATGTAATGGGGGGGGGGGTTCTGATGTGAAAGGGGTACTTCTGATGCAATGGGGGGGTTTCTGATGTGAAAGGGGTACTTCTGATGTAATGGGGGGGGGGGGTTCTGATGTGAAAGGGGTACTTCTGATGTAAGGGGGGGGGGTTCTGATGTGAAAGGGGAACTTCTGATGTAATGGGGGGGGGGTTCTGATGAGAAAGGGGTACTTCTGATGTAATGGGGGAGTTCTGATGTGAAAGGGGTACTTCTGATGTAATGGGGGGGGGGGGGGGTTCTGATGTGAAAGGGGTACTTCAGATGTAATGGGGGGGGGGTCTGATGTGAAAGGGGTACTTCTGATGTAATGGGGGGGGGGGTCTGATGTGAAAGGGGTACTTCTGATGTAATGGGGGGGGGTTCTGATGAGAAAGGGGGACTCTGATGAAAGGGGTGAGCGGGCTCTAATGTAAAGGGGGACTTCTGATGTCCGGGTATCTGCTGCGTCCCCACTGACATGAACCGGACTGCCTGCACAGGGATGCATGAACACCTGTGCGCCCCCTGCGGGCAGACCCGGCCCCCGCGCAGGCGTAGTGTTGCAGTGTGCCCGTGTGACTGAGGCCTTATCCTCCCTGCGGGATGAGATTGAACAGTCGGGAAGAATATACAGGGAGGATAGATCAGGGGTGGGGTGGGGCGTCCTAAAACCGAATTTCAGATTTTAGTACGGGTGATACCCCCCCCCCTCCCCCGGAGCTGTACACGGCGGCGGTCTGTCACCGCCAGAAGCACGCACTTGTTCGCACACAGAAATCGGAGGCATTAAACGGCATCAGACTCCCATTAGCATGACACAATAAGAGGGCGATAGGAAAAAACCTGTCGGGGGCCCCAGGGGAGGGAGAGAAAAAAAAAATGACACTTCATTTCCATGCAAATGACACGGTGTGGTGAGCGCCTCCCGGAGGACTCCGACTCCGAGAGGAGGGAAGGGATTTGCTGCAGAAAGTACCTTTTTCAGATTAATCCACTGCTTGAAGTAATCTGCGACCTGCAGTCCTAAATATTCACACTGGCCGGGCAGCCTGCGGGTACAAGAGAGAGACAAGAGCGCCGTTAGACTCAGCCGGATTAGCGGCAGACATTAACCCCTTACATCCCCCCCCCAACCAGCCCCCATCCATACATTCCAATACACAATCATTACATTCATAATACAATCCTTCATTATAATGGAACAAAACATGGCGGCCAGGGGAACTGGAAGACCCAGCGGCCAGGGGAACTACAAGACCCAGCGGCCAGGGGAACTACAAGACCCAGCGGCCAGGGGAACTACAAGACTCAGCGGCCAGGAGAACTACAAGACCCAGCGGCTAGGGGAACTGGAAGACCCAGCGGCCAGGGGAACTACAAGACCCAGCGGCCAGGGGAACTACAAGACCCAGCGGCGGCCAGGGGAACTACAAGACCCAGCGGTGGCCAGGGGAACTTCAAGACCCAGCGGCCAGGGAAAATACAAGACCCAGCGGCCAGGGGAACTACAAGACCCAGCGGCCAGGGGAACTACAAGACCCAGCGGCGGCCAGGGGAACTACAAGACCCAGCGGCCAAGGGAACTACAAGACTCAGCGGCCAGGAGAATTACAAGATCCATCGGCCAGGAGAACTACAAGACCCAGCGGCCAAGGGAACTACAAGACTCAGCGGCCAAGGGAACTACAAGACCCAGCGGCCAAGGGAACTACAAGAACCCAGCGGCCAGGGGAACTACAAGACCCAGCAGCCAAGGGAACTACAAGAACCCAGCGGCCAGAGGAACTACAAGACCCAGCGGCCAGGGGAACTACAAGACCCAGTGGCCAGAGGAACTACAAGACCCAGCAGCTAGGGGAACTACAAGACCCAGCGGCCAGAGGAACTACAAGACCCAGCGGCCAGGGGAACTACAAGACCCAGCGGAACTACAAGACCCAGCAGCCAGAGGAACTACAAGACCCAGCGGCCAAGGGAACTACAAGACCGAGCGGAACTACAAGACCCAGCAGTCAGGGGAACTACAAGACCCAGCAGTCAGGGGAACTACAAGACCCAGCGGCCAGAGGATCTACAAGACCCAGCGGCCAAGGGAACTACAAGACCCAGCGGAACTACAAGACCCAGCAGTCAGGGGAACTACAAGACCCAGCGGCCAGAGGATCTACAAGACCCAGCGGCCAAGGGAACTACAAGACCCAGCGGAACTACAAGACCCAGCAGTCAGGGGAACTACAAGACCCAGCAGTCAGGGGAACTACAAGACCCAGCGGCCAGAGGATCTACAAGACCCATCGGCCAGGGGAACTACAAGACCCAGCGGCCAGGGGAACTACAAGACCCAGCGGCGGCCAGGGGAACTACAAGACCCAGCGGCGGCCAGGGGAACTACAAGACCCAGCGGCCAGAGGAACTACAAGACCCAGCGGTGGCCTGGGGAACTTCTAGGCCCCTCCCACAGTTCTGCTCTCTCTGCTTGTGCAGGACTGGTCTCCACCCCTCGTGAAGTTTTCTGTAGCGGGTGGAGCCTTCTAGGCCCCTCCCACAGCTCTGCTCTCTCTCCTTTTGCAGGGGGACTGGTCCTGTCTCCGCCCCCTTCTAAAAAGTTCTGTAGTGGGTGGAGCCTTATAGGCCCCTCCCACAGCTCTGCTCTCTCTCTCTGCTTGTGCAGGAGGACTTGTCTGGTCTCCGCCCCCTCCTGTAGTTTTCTGTAGCGGGTGAAGCATTTTAGGCCCCTCCCACAGCTCTGCGCGCTCTCTCTCTCCTTTGAACAGGGGGGACGGGTATACAGTGATTTAGGGGATTTTCACCAAAGAAATAGAGCAGATTACATTCCGTTACAAATTTATGAAGAAAGATTATTAATTTGCATCATTTTAATTTTCATTTTTTTTTATTTATATACTTAGAAAAAAAAAACAGTCCCCAAAACAAAAGAAAACGCGATCTTTCTCAAGACAATGATACAAATGTCATATGGATACAGTGTTACATTACTGAGTAATTGTCATTCAAAGTGTTATAGTGCCGAAAGCGCTCTCTCATCCCTCATCTCTCATCTCTCCTCTCTCATCCCTCCTCTCTCATCCCTCCTCTCTCATCTCTCCTCTCTCATCCCTCCTCTCTCATCCCTCCTCTCTCATCCCTCCTCTTTCCTCTCTCATCCCTCATCTCTCCTCTCTCATCCCTCCTCTCTCATCCCTCCTCTTTCCTCTCTCATCCCTCCTCTCTCATCCCTCCTCTCTCCTCTCTCATCCCTCCTCTCTCATCCCTCCTCTCTCATCCCTCCTCTCTCATCCCTCCTCTCTCATCCCTCCTCTCTCATCCCTCCTCTTTCCTCTCTCCTCTCTCATCCCTCCTCTCTCATCCCTCCTCTTTCCTCTCTCATCCCTCCTCTTTCCTCTCTCATCCCTCATCTCTCCTCTCTCATCCCTCCTCTCTCATCCCTCCTCTCTCATCTCTCCTCTCTCATCCCTCCTCTCTCATCCCTCCTCTCTCCTCTCTCATCCCTCCTCTCTCATCCCTCCTCTCTCATCCCTCCTCTCTCCTCTCTCATCCCTCCTCTCTCCTCTCTCATCCCTCATCTCTCCTCTCTCATCCCTCCTCTCTCATCCCTCCTCTCTCATCCCTCCTCTCTCATCCCTCCTCTCTCCTCTCTCATCCCTCCTCTCTCCTCTCTCATCCCTCATCTCTCCTCTCTCATCCCTCCTCTCTCATCCCTCCTCTCTCATCCCTCCTCTCTCATCTCTCATCCCTCCTCTCTCATCCCTCCTCTCTCATCCCTCATCTCTCCTCTCTCATCCCTCCTCTCTCATCCCTCCTCTCTCATCTCTCCTCTCTCATCCCTCATCTCTCCTCTCTCCTCCCTCATCTCTCCTCTCTCATCCCTCCTCTCTCATCTCTCATCCCTCCTCTCTCATCTCTCCTCCCTCATCTCTCCTCTCTCCTCCCTCATCTCTCCTCTCTCCTCCCTCATCTCTCCTCTCTCATCCCTCCTCTCTCATCCCTCATCTCTCCTCTCTCATCCCTCCTCTCTCATCCCTCCTCTCTCATCTCTCATCCCTCCTCTCTCATCCCTCCTCTCTCATCCCTCATCTCTCCTCTCTCATCTCTCATCCCTCCTCTCTCATCTCTCATCCCTCCTCTCTCATCTCTCATCCCTCCTCCCTCATCTCTCCTCTCTCCTCTCTCATCCCTCCTCTCTCATCCCTCATCTCTCCTCTCTCATCCCTCCTCTCTCCTCTCTCATCCCTCCTCTCTCCTCTCTCATCCCTCCTCTCTCATCCCTCCTCTCTCATCCCTCATTTCTCCTCTCTCATCCCTCCTCTCTCCTCTCTCATCCCTCCTCTCTCCTCCCTCATCCCTCATCTCTCCTCTCTCATCCCTCATCTCTCCTCCCTCATCTCTCCTCTCTCATCCCTCATCTCTCCTCTCTCCTCTCTCATCCCTCATCTCTCCTCTCTCATCCCTCCTCTCTCATCCCTCATCTCTCCTCTCTCATCCCTCCTCTCTCCTCTCTCATCCCTCCTCTCTCCTCTCTCATCTCTCCTCTCTCATCCCTCATCTCTCCTCTCTCTTCTCTTTTATCTCTCTCCTCTCTCTCATCCCTCATCTCTCCTCTCTCAACCCTCATCTCTCCTGTCTCCTCTCTCTTCTCTCCTCTCTCTCATCTCTCCTCCCTCATCCCTCATCTCTCCTCTCTCATCCCTCATCTCTCCTGTCTCCTCTCTCTTCTCTCCTCTCTCTCATCTCTCCTATCTCATCTCTCCTCTCTCCTCCCTCATCTCTCCTCTCTCATCTCTCCTCTCTCATCTCTCCTCTTTCCTCTCTCATCTCTCCTATCTCATCTCTCCTCTCTCATCCCTCATCTCTCCTATCTCATCTCTCATCTCTCCTATCTCATCTCTCATCCCTCCTCTTTCCTCTCTCATCCCTCCTCTCTCATCTCTCCACTCTCCTCTCTCTTCTCTCTTATCTCTCTCCTCTCTCTCATCCCTCATCTCTCATCCCTCATCTCTCCTATCTCATCTCTCCTCTCTCCTCTCTCATCTCTCATCCCTCATCCCTCATCTCTCCTCTCTCTTCTCTCTTATCTCTCTCCTCTCTCTCTTCTCTCATTCGTCTCTGAATTCCCCGGTAGCCAATAATGATAATCTGATGAATAATGAGAGGAGCGCGCCGCCTGGAAGAGCCGGACTTCCTTGTAGAGCTCAGGAACTTTCTTCCAGCGTCTGACCCTCCACAGAATAGAGGATGAAAGCTGATTGAGAACGGTCAGAGACTGCAGACATAGTACAGGAGATGATCAGAGACTGCAGACATAGTACAGGAGACAGTCAGAGACTGCAGACATACTACAGGAGATGATCAGAGACTGCAGACATGGTACAGGAGACGGTCAGAGACTGCAGACATGGTACAGGAGATGGTCAGAGACTGCAGACATAGTACAGGAGATGATCAGAGACTGCAGACATGGTACAGGAGATGGTCAGAGACTGCAGACATAATATAGGAGATGATCAGAGACTGCAGACATACTACAGGAGATGATCAGAGACTGCAGACATACTACAGGAGACGATCAGAGACTGCAGACATAGTACAGGAGATGGTCAGAGACTGCAGACATAATACAGGAGATGATCAGAGACTGCAGACATAATACAGGAGACAGTCAGAGACTGCAGACATAGTACAGGAGATGATCAGAGACTGCAGACATGGTACAGGAGATGGTCAGAGACTGCAGACATGATACAGGAGATGATCAGAGACTGCAGACATAATACAGGAGATGGTCAGAGACTGCAGACATAGTACAGGAGATGATCAGAGACTGCAGACATAATACAGGAGACAGTCAGAGACTGCAGACATAGTACAGGAGATGATCAGAGACTGCAGACATGGTACAGGAGATGGTCAGAGACTGCAGACATGATACAGGAGATGATCAGAGACTGCAGACATAGTACAGGAGATGGTCAGAGACTGCAGACGTAGTACAGGAGATGATCAGAGACTGCAGACATAATACAGGAGATGATCAGAGACTGCAGACATTATACAGGAGATGGTCAGAGACTGCAGACATGGTACAGGAGATGGTCACAGACTGCAGACATGGTACAGAAGACGGTCAGAGACTGCAGACATAGTACAGGAGACGGTGAGAGACTGCAGACACAGTACAGGAGACGGTCAGAGACTGCAGACATAGTACAGGAGATGGTCAGAGACTGCAGACATAATATAGGAGATGATCAGAGACTGCAGACATACTACAGGAGATGATCAGAGACTGCAGACATAGTACAGGAGATGGTCAGAGACTGCAGACATAGTACAGGAGATGATCAGAGACTGCAGACATAATACAGGAGATGATCAGAGACTGCAGACATAATACAGGAGACAGTCAGAGACTGCAGACATAGTACAGGAGATGATCAGAGACTGCAGACATGGTACAGGAGATGGTCAGAGACTGCAGACATGATACAGGAGATGATCAGAGACTGCAGACATAGTACAGGAGATGGTCAGAGACTGCAGACGTAGTACAGGAGATGATCAGAGACTGCAGACATAATACAGGAGACGATCAGAGACTGCAGACATAATACAGGAGATGATCAGAGACTGCAGACATTATACAGGAGATGGTCAGAGACTGCAGACATGGTACAGGAGATGGTCACAGACTGCAGACATGGTACAGAAGACGGTCAGAGACTGCAGACATAGTACAGGAGACAGTCAGAGTCTGCAGACATAGTACAGGAGATGTTCAGAGACTGCAGACATAGTACAGGAGATGTTCAGAGACTGCAGACATAGTACAGGAGATGGTCAGAGACTGCAGACATAGTACAGGAGATGGTCAGAGACTGCAGACATAGTACAGGAGACGGTCAGAGACTGCAGACATAATACAGGAGATGGTCAGAGACTGCAGACATAGTACAGGAGACGGTCAGAGACTGCAGACATAATACAGGAGATGGTCAGAGACTGCAGACATAGTACAGGAGATGGTCAGAGACTGCAGACATAGTACAGGAGATGGTCAGAGACTGCAGACATAGTACAGGAGATGGTCAGAGACTGCAGACATAGTACAGGAGATGGTCAGAGACTGCAGACATGGTACACGAGATGGTCAGAGACTGCAGACATAGTACAAGAGATGGTCAGAGACTGCAGACAGAGTACAGGAGATGGTCAGAGACTGCAGACATAGTACAGGAGATGGTCAGAGACTGCAGACATAGTACAGGAGATGGTCAGAGACTACAGACATAGTACAGGAGATGGTCAGAGACTACAGACATAGTACAAGAGATGGTCAGAGACTGCAGACATAGTACAGGAGATGGTCAGAGACTGCAGACGTAGTATAGGAGATGATCAGAGACTGCAGACATGGTACAGGAGATGGTCAGAGACTGCAGACATAGTACAAGAGATGGTCAGAGACTGCAGACATAGTACAGGAGATGGTCAGAGACTGCAGACATAGTACAGGAGATGATCAGAGACTGGAGACATAGTACAGGTGATGGTCAGAGACTGCAGACGTAGTACAGGAGATGATCAGAGACTGGAGACATAGTACAGGTGATGGTCAGAGACTGCAGACGTAGTACAGGAGATGGTCAGAGACTGCAGACGTAGTACAGGAGATGATCAGAGACTGCAGACATAGTACAGGAGATGGTCAGAGACTGCAGACATAGTACAGGAGATGGTCAGAGACTGCAGACATGCTGACTGCTGGGTCCTGGGATCATTACATGACACTGTTGGAGATCACTGCTATTACAGCTTCTCCATTTTTGCTTTGCACAGCCCGGCTTAAAGTTTCTTGCGGCACATTTGATTTTTCTCTCGGCACAGCCATTAAAAAAGATCAGAGGAATAAAAAAACATAAAAGGAGGAAAGGGACGGACAGCACAGAGGAGAAGAAAGATGGTGAGGGATGAATAAACCGAACCATTAACTGCTGGAAGTCAGTCTGAAAAATATATTTTCTCTGGTTTGGGTGTGGACCTAGGCAAGTAAACCCCAGACTAAAGTCTGAAGGGCCCCCAAGGGCCACAAAATCAAAACACATTTCCAGAAGAACTCCCATCCATTTCCACATCTCCATGTGATCTCTCACAACATCAACGTGCCACGTTTTTTGGTAACTTTCGCTCATTAAAGAAGACCTATTATCCGTTTTTTTACTGCTCTGTCCCGTATAGGACAAGGTAGTAGTTTGTGCTTCCTAACATTAGTTACCGAGTCCGAACTGCATCCCCCTCCTCCACAACAGCCAGGAAAGAGACGGCCGCTTCATAACGGCAGCTTGTCTCTTCTCTGAGCACTTTATCCAGACAAGAGAGACGCTGAGGCGGACAACACCCCCCCCCCCCCCCCCCCCTGCACTCCTCTTGTTGCTGCCGGTCTCAGAGTCAGGACAAGCTGCCGGTATGAAACGCCCGTCTCCTTCCCAGCTGTTGTCGGATTTTCTTAGGTTTGAAAGCACCCAGCAACATGGGACAAAAGTACTACATGTATTTTATACCATAGGGCAGGGGTCTCCAAACCGTGTCACTATTCTGCCATGTGAAGCCAACAATGGGGCACCATCTCTCCCACTGACACCAGTAATGGGGAACTGTTCATACCAATGATGGGGCACTACTCCACCCCCCAATACCAAATGTGGCAATGTTTACTCCCACTGATGCCAGGAAAATGCTGCTCCTGCTGGCCACAGTCCGGACCCCCTAAAGTCTGAAGGACAATAAACTGGCCCTTTGTATAGAATGTTTGGAGACCCCCATGCTTTAGGGGACAGAACAATTAAAGTAGAGTTTTGGACAGCAACTCCAAGCACTCCGACCACCAACTCCAAGCCCTCCAATCACCAACTCCAAATGCTCCGACCACCAACTCCAAGAGCTCCTACCACCAACTCCAAGAGCTCCGACCACCAACTCCAAGAGCTCCGACCCCCAACTCCAAGCACTCCAACCACCAACTCCAAGAGCTCCGACCAACAACTCAAAGCCCTCCAATCACCAACTCCAAGAGCTCCAACCACCAACTCCAAGAGCTCCGACCACCAACTCCAAGTACTCCGACCACCAACTCCAAGTACTCCGACCACCAACTCCAAGAGCTCCAACCACCAACTCCAAGCGCTCCAACCACCAACTCCTTGAGCGCCGACCACCAACTCCAAGCCCTCCAACCACCAACTCCAAGCGCTCCGACCACCAACTCCAAATGCTCTGACCACCAACTCCAAGCCCTCCAACCACCAACTCCAAGCGCTCCGACCACCAACTCCAAGCGCTCCAACCACCAACTCCAAGCGCTCCAACCACCAACTCCTTGAGCGCCGACCACCAACTCCAAGTGCTCCAACCACCAACTCCATGAGCGCCACCACCAACTCCAAGCGCTCCGACCACCAACTCCAAGCCCTCCAATCACCAACTCCAAGCGCTCCAACCAACTCCATGAGCGCCGACCACCAACTCCAAGAGCTCCAACCACCAACTCCAAGCGCTCCAACCACCAACTATCAGTGTCCTTCAGTGCCGCCTATCAGTGCCCATCAGTGCCGCCTATCCGTGTCCATCAGTGCCGCCTATTACTGCCCATCAGTGCTGCCTATTAGTTTCCATCAGTGCCGCCTATTACTGCCCATCAGTGCTGCCTATTAGTTTCCATCAGTGCCGCCTATTACTGCCCATCAGTGCTGTGTATTAGTGCCCATCAGTGCCACCTCTTCAGTGCCCATTAATTAGGGAGAAAAATGACTTATTTATAACATTTTATAACCTAGAAAAAAAGAAAAAAGAAAAAAAATATAATTTTTTTATTTAATTTTTTATTAAACTGTCTTTTTTTTTCCAATCGTTTAGCAAAATCGTGTTTTCTGCACAATCGCGTAATAAATACGATTACAAAAACGTTGAGGCGCCGACATCAAAATCACGATGATAGACGCACAGAGGTGTGAAGGGCCCTTATAAAAAACGGGCTAAACCTGCGGCACACACACACAGCGCGCACACACAGCGCACACACACACAGCGCACACACACACAGCGCACACACACAGCGCGCACACACACACACAGCGCACACACACAGCGCACGCACACACAGCGCGCACACACACAGTGCACGCACACAGCGCACACAAACAGCGCACACACATCGCACACACATAGCACACACACAGCGCGCACACACAGTGCACACACACATCGCACACACACAGCGCGCACACACAGCGCACACACACAGCGCGCACACACACAGCGCGCACACACACAGCGCGCACACACACACAGTGCACGCACACAGCGCACACACACAGCGCGCACACACACAGCGCGCACACACACAGCACACACACCTCGCACACACACACAGCGCACACACACAGCGCCCCCAGGAATATCTGCATTGGACACTTCCAGCTGAAGGGCGCTTCGGGTGCTTCAAGGAAGCGGCTTTGTAAAGAGATTACTGAACATAAAGCTCTTCAGTTGTGTAAATAAAATAAAGTCAGTGTACTTATTATCCCCGGGGGGGGGGGGGGGGGCAGAGAGGCACTTTTACTGGTAAAACTAACAATCAGATGTAATAATCTCTCGCTGGATAGTGGAGGGAACAAAGCGCTGGGCTCCTCTAGGTTTATGTTACTGGTATTGTTATATTAGGCGGCATTTATACCTCAGCGTAGCGTCTGTGAGCGTTTTTTGTGCGTTTTTGTGCCACTTGCACATTTGAATGCAGCGTTATGGATTTTTTTTTTTTATTAGCCAATATCTTATACTGTCGCTCGCATCAAACATTTATTGTCACTTGGTATTAATTTATTGAATTTATTATTATGATCTTTATTTATTTTTGTATTTATTTTACATTTTTTACATACCGTATTTATTGGCATATACCGCGCGCCGGCGTATAGCGCGCACCCCAAGTTGAGAAGGGAAGTTTAGGGGAAAAAATGTACATTTTGGATGTCTTGTCCGGCGTCCGTCTGCGGCCTTGCCCGGCGTCCGTCTGCGGCCTTGCCCGGCGTCCATCGAGCCTTGTTGGTGTCCATCTGCTGTCTTGCCCGGCGGCCTTGTCAAGCGTCCGTCTGCGGCCTTGCGCGGGGTTCGTCCAGCCTTGTCGTGTCTGTCTGCTGTCTTGCCCGGCGTCCATCGGCGGCCTTGTCCGGCGTCCATCTGCGGCCTTGCGCGGGGTTCGTCCAGCCTTGTCGGTGTCCGTCTGCTGTCTTGCCCGGCGTCCATCGGCGGCCTTGTCCGGCGTCCGTCTGCAGCCTTGCGCAGGGTCCGTCATCCGTCTGTGGCTTTGGAGGTGCCCATCCGCACCTTGCCCGGAGTTGCAGCGTTGTGTGTTTGAATTTGGCACGCTGTGCAGAGCCGGATTTCCTGCGCACTCGGCTTCTCTCGCGTGGCTGCGGGCGGAGCCGAGCGTGGCCGAGCCTAGCCGATTCTATTCACAAATTACCGTATTTATCGGCTTATACCGCGCACTTTTCCCCCCTCAAAATCAGGGGGGAAAAAAAACCCTGCCCGCAGCTCGCCGCGATCCGGGGAAAAGGTCGCCGACTAAGCTGAACCCGTGGCCTCGCCTAAAAAAAACTGCCCGTCCCTTGCTGCGATCCTGGGAAAAGGCCGCAGACTAGGCCGAAGCCGTGGTCTCGCTTAAAAAAAACCTGCCCGCAGATCGGCGCGATCCTGGTAAAAGGCCGGGGACTAGGCCGAACCTGTGGTTTCGCGAGCAACCTTTTCCCAGAATCGCGGCGAGCTGCGGGCAGGATTTTTTTAGGCGAGGCCGCGGCTTCGGCCTAGTCCGCGGAGCGCGACCTCGCAACTCGATTCAAACCGTTTTTTTTCCCCCCAGCCCTAATTGTATACACCGTTTACGCACCGCCCCCCTGCCAATTCAAATGGATAGGCAACGCTGCTGCCGAAGCGCCTGAAAAGTGCACCACGGGTGCCGTTGACCCCTCTTTTCAACCCCCTTCTTGGGGGTTAAAAGCGCCACGATACCAAAGTGCCGCTATAACAGCGGTAAAGCGCTGCTAAAACGAGCGTCGCTTGACCGCTGCCACAGTGCCTTAAATTTTGCGTTTTTCGTATTATCTGGATTCTATTCACAGATGGGAGTGGGGGATCCATGTCAGGAAATAACACTCGGTGATAAATGCCGGCCTCTCCTTATCGCTCGCCTTATGGTAGGGCGGCGGTGATATGGGTGATGGATGGCGCCCCCCCCCCCCCCCTCTGTATTGTGTAGGATGCTCTCACACCCGTCCTATCTGAGCTCACACTTAGCAGGGCATGAAGTGAAATACTGCTGCTGCGGGGGAGCGGCGGGAGGGAAACACTAATTGAACAACAATAGAAGAGAGAACACAGAATGTTATCTAAATTGTAACACCTTTATCTCCTCCCGGAGAGTGACAGCCCCCCCCCTCCCCCCCTCCCGGTGTGAATCGTCTACCCCCCCTCCCCCCTCCTGCATTGTACCCTCGCCGCCACCGCCGTACAAACACAAGGGCTGCTAAAAACGTGTCAGCGAGGTGATAGCTTATCAGTTTAACCCTAATTATCCCGGGGGTCAGCGCAGCAAAATAGGGGCTTTGAATTTTCAACAGGTTTTGGGCGTCTTTTGTGCGGATCTGCGCGGCGGCGGGGGAGCGGAGAGGAGATGTAATTGAATTCCATCTCTCAGGTGGTCTCAGAGTATCAAAAATTAATGTCGCCGTCTTGCAACTAATCAAAGCAGGTTAATGTCCATCTGGTACCCGGTGCCGGGGAAGGCGGGGGGAGGGGGGACTTGGGGATGGAAGGGGGGGGCAGCTAACATATTTAGATAACAAATTTCACCATCAGTGACCCCCCCGATCCCCGGGGGAAGGGCGGCCGAGTGTTAGAATTTATATACATATTTATTAGGAGGAATTTATCCGGCTCCGCCGCCTCTTCTCCTAACAGACGAGGGATACCAGCGCCAGATCTACTGAATGGAGAGCGGCCGGGGCCCCCGGGATCACTTAGGGCCACTCAGGGATCTGAAGAGACTTCTCTCCTTTTTTTAAAGGGGAAGGAAACAAAGAGTAGAGAAGAAGAGAACCAGCATCTTCCTTCCAGCAGTGCAGAGTATTAGAGGAAGGAGCAGAGTCCTCCAGGATGTGTGTCATTGGCGTTGTGACCCGTGTGTGTTATTGTGACCCGTGTGTGTTATTGTGACCCGTGTGTGTTATTGTGACCCGTGTGTGTTATTGTGACCCGTGTGTCATTGAGACCCGTGCGTGTCATTGTGACCCGTGTGTGTCATTGTGACCCGTGTGTGTCATTGTGACCCGTGTGTGTCATTGTGACCCGTGTGTGTCATTGTGACCCGTGTGTGTTATTGGCATTGTGACCCGTGTGTGTCATTGTGACCCGTGTGTGTCATTGTGACCCGTGTGTGTTATTGTGACCCGTGTGTGTCATTGTGACCCGTGTGTGTCATTGTGACCCGTGTGTGTCATTGTGACCCGTGTGTGTTATTGTGACCCGTGTGTGTTATTGTGACCCGTGTGTGTTATTGGCGTTGTGACCCGTGTGTGTCATTGTGACCCGTGTGTGTCATTGTGACCCGTGTGTGTCATTGTGACCCGTGTGTGTCATTGTGACCCGTGTGTGTTATTGGCATTGTGACCCGTGTGTGTCATTGTGACCCGTGTGTGTCATTGTGACCCGTGTGTGTTATTGGCATTGTGACCCGTGTGTGTCATTGTGACCCGTGTGTGTTATTGTGACCCGTGTGTGTCATTGTGACCCGTGTGTGTCATTGTGACCCGTGTGTGTTATTGTGACCCGTGTGTGTCATTGTGACCCGTGTGTGTTATTGGCGTTGTGACCCGTGTGTGTCATTGTGACCCGTGTGTGTCATTGTGACCCGTGTGTGTCATTGTGACCCGTGTGTGTCATTGTGACCCGTGTGTGTTATTGGCATTGTGACCCGTGTGTGTCATTGTGACCCGTGTGTGTTATTGTGACCCGTGTGTGTCATTGTGACCCGTGTGTGTCATTGTGACCCGTGTGTGTCATTGTGACCCGTGTGTGTCATTGTGACCCGTGTGTGTTATTGGCATTGTGACCCGTGTGTGTCATTGTGACCCGTGTGTGTCATTGTGACCCGTGCGTGTCATTGTGACCCGTGTGTGTTATTGGCATTGTGACCCGTGTGTGTCATTGTGACCCGTGTGTGTCATTGTGACCCGTGTGTGTTATTGGCATTGTGACCCGTGTGTGTCATTGTGACCCGTGTGTGTCATTGTGACCCGTGTGTGTCATTGTGACCCGTGTGTGTTATTGTGACCCGTGTGTGTCATTGTGACCCGTGTGTGATATTGTGACCCGTGTGTGATATTGTGACCCGTGTGTGATATTGTGACCCGTGTGTGTCATTGGCGTTGTGACCCGTGTGTGTCATTGTGACCCGTGTGTGTCATTGTGACCCGTGTGTGTCATTGGCATTGTGACCCGTGTGTGTCATTGTGACCCGTGTGTGTCATTGTGACCCGTGCGTGTCATTGTGACCCGTGTGTGTTATTGTGACCCGTGTGTGTCATTGTGACCCGTGTGTGATATTGTGACCCGTGTGTGATATTGTGACCCGTGTGTGTCATTGGCGTTGTGACCCGTGTGTGTCATTGTGACCCGTGTGTGTCATTGTGACCCGTGTGTGTCATTGTGACCCGTGTGTGTTATTGTGACCCGTGCGTGTCATTGTGACCCGTGTGTGTTATTGTGACCCGTGTGTGTCATTGTGACCCGTGTGTGATATTGTGACCCGTGTGTGTCATTGGCGTTGTGACCCGTGTGTGTCATTGTGACCCGTGTGTGTCATTGTGACCCGTGTGTGTCATTGGCATTGTGACCCGTGTGTGTCATTGGCATTGTGATCCGTGTGTGTCATTGTGATCCGTGTGTGTCATTGGCGTTGTGACCCGTGTGTGTTATTGTGACCCGTGCGTGTCATTGTGACCCGTGTGTGTCATTGTGACCCGTGTGTGTCATTGTGACCCGTGTGTGATATTGTGACCCGTGTGTGTCATTGGCGTTGTGACCCGTGTGTGTCATTGTGACCCGTGTGTGTCATTGTGACCCGTGTGTGTCATTGTGACCCGTGTGTGTCATTGGCATTGTGACCCGTGTGTGTCATTGGCATTGTGACCCGTGTGTGTCATTGGCGTTGTGACCCGTGCGTGTCATTGTGACCTGTGTGTGTCATTGTGACCTGTGTGTGTCATTGGCATTGTGACCCGTGCGTGTCATTGTGACCTGTGTGTGTCATTGGCATTGTGACCCGTGCGTGTCATTGTGACCCGTGTGTGTCATTGGCATTGTGACCCGTGTGTGTCATTGGCATTGTGACCCGTGTGTGTCATTGTGACCCGTGTGTGTCATTGTGACCCGTGTGTGTTATTGGCATTGTGACCCATGTGTGTCATTGTGACCCGTGTGTGTTATTGGCATTGTGACCCGTGTGTGTCATTGTGACCCGTGTGTGTCATTGTGACCCGTGTGTGTCATTGTGACCCGTGTGTGTCATTGTGACCCGTGTGTGTCATTGGCATTGTGATCCGTGTGTGTCATTGTGATCCGTGTGTGTCATTGGCGTTGTGACCCGTGTGTGTCATTGGCATTGTGATCCGTGTGTGTCATTGTGACCCGTGTGTGTCATTGGCGTTGTGACCCGTGTGTGTCATTGTGACCCGTGTGTGTCATTGGCGTTGTGACCCGTGTGTGTCATTGGCATTGTGATCCGTGTGTGTCATTGGCATTGTGACCCGTGTGTGTCATTGGCATTGTGATCCGTGTGTGTCATTGGCATTGTGATCCGTGTGTGTCATTGGCGTTGTGACCCGTGTGTGTCATTGTGACCCGTGTGTGTCATTGGCGTTGTGACCCGTGTGTGTCATTGGCATTGTGATCCGTGTGTGTCATTGGCATTGTGACCCGTGTGTGTCATTGGCGTTGTGACCCGTGTGTGTCATTGTGACCCGTGTGTGTCATTGGCGTTGTGACCCGTGTGTGTCATTGTGACCCGTGTGTGTCATTGGCGTTGTGACCCGTGTGTGTCATTGTGACCCGTGTGTGTCATTGGCATTGTGACCCGTGTGTGTCATTGTGACCCGTGTGTGTCATTGGCATTGTGATCCGTGTGTGTCATTGGCATTGTGATCCGTGTGTGTCATTGGCATTGTGACCCGTGTGTGTCATTGGCATTGTGATCCGTGTGTGTCATTGGCATTGTGACCCGTGTGTGTCATTGGCGTTGTGACCCGTGTGTGTCATTGTGACCCGTGTGTGTCATTGGCGTTGTGACCCGTGTGTGTCATTGTGACCCGTGTGTGTCATTGGCGTTGTGACCCGTGTGTGTCATTGGCGTTGTGACCCGTGTGTGTCATTGGCGTTGTGACCCGTGTGTGTCATTGGCGTTGTGACCCGTGTGTGTCATTGTGACCCGTGTGTGTCATTGGCGTTGTGACCCGTGTGTGTCATTGGCGTTGTGACCCGTGTGTGTCATTGGCGTTGTGACCCGTGTGTGTCATTGGCGTTGTGACCCGTGTGTGTCATTGTGACCCGTGTGTGTCATTGGCGTTGTGACCCGTGTGTGTCATTGTGACCCGTGTGTGTCATTGGCGTTGTGACCCGTGTGTGTCATTGTGATCCGTGTGTGTCATTGTGACCCGTGTGTGTCATTGGCGTTGTGACCCGTGTGTGTCATTGTGATCCGTGTGTGTCATTGTGACCCGTGTGTGTCATTGGCGTTGTGACCCGTGTGTGTCATTGTGACCCGTGTGTGTCATTGGCGTTGTGACCCGTGTGTGTCATTGGCGTTGTGACCCGTGTGTGTCATTGTGACCCGTGTGTGTCATTGGCGTTGTGACCCGTGTGTGTCATTGGCGTTGTGACCCGTGTGTGTCATTGGCGTTGTGACCCGTGTGTGTCACCTTGTGGGTCTGTACCAAGGCCAAACATTCCAGGGGGGACATTTGGGGCATTTCTGGTATCATTAGTATTTAACCACTTAAGGACCCCTTTACGCCGATATACGTCGGCAGAATGGCACGGCTGGGCACATCAACGTACCTGTATGTTGCCCTTTAAGCCCAGCTGCGGGGTCGCGCGCGTGACCGTGGGACTCGCGGACCCGATGGCCGCTGGAGTCCCGCGATCGGTCCCTGGAGCTGAAGAACGTGGAGAGCCGTGTTTAAACACACCTTCCCCCTTCTTCACTTTGGCGGCGTCATTGATCGTGTGTTCCCTTATATAGGGAAACACAATCGATGACGTCACACCTACAGCCACACCCCCCTACAGTTAGAAACACAGATGAGGTCACACATAACCACAAGGGGGCGCTGAAGGGGTTAACTCCCAAACTGCAATTGTCATTTTCACAGTAATCAGTGCATTTTTTGCTGTGAAAATGACAATGGTCCCAAAAATGTGTCAAAATTGTCCGAAGTGTCCGCCATAATGTCGCAGTCACGAAAAAAATCGTTGATCGCCGCCATTAGTAGTAAAAAAAATAAAATGCAATAAAACTATCCCCTATTTTGTAAACGCTATACATTTTGCGCAAACCAGCCGATAAACGCTTATTGCGATTTTTTTTACCAAAAATAGGTAGAAGAATACGTATCGGCCTAAACTGAGGGAAAAAAAAGTTATTTTATATATTTTTGGGGGATATTTATTAGAGCAAAAAGAAAAAAATATTGAATTTTTTTCAAAATTATCGCTCTATTTTTGTTTATAGCGCAAAAAATAAAAACCGCCGAGGTGATCAAATACCACCAAAAGAAAGCTCTATTTGTGGGGGAAAAAGGACAGCGATTTTGTTTGGGAGCCACGACGCACGACCGCGCAATTGTCAGTTAAAGCGGCGCAGTGCCGTTTTGCAAAAACTGGCCGGGACCTTTACCTGCCAAGGCTGCATTCACACCTAGGCGTACAAAATCGCGGCGTTTTGTCCCGCGAATTGCGGCGACAAAACGCCGCGATTGTGAATGCAGCCTTACCCCCTCTATGGAGATGGTTCACATCTCCTATGCCGAACGCCGAAAGCCACCTGAAAAAAAGGTCCGGGACTTGTTTTCAGGCGGCAGGCGTACGGCGTTCAGCGTGGAGATGTGAACCATCTCCATAGAGGGCAATGCGAAATCATCCCTCCAGCGTCTCAGGGGCGCCTAGGTGTGAACGGGGGCTAAGGCTGCATTCACACCTAGGCGTAGGCAATAGCGGCGTTTTCCGTTTTTTTTTTTTTTCTGGCGTTTTGTCGCGCGTATTCATGCTAATATGCGCGTTTGCATACAGCGTTGTCCGACGTTTTTGTACTTTGACGTTTTTTATTTTAGCCAATAGGAAAAACTATCATCTTTTCATCACTTGTTGCTATGTTGGTAGATTTTTTTAATCTTCTGCATGGGCGACAAGTTCTATTGACGAAAATCCCCGTAGCAAACGCCCGTTGTCGCGCAAGTCGCTTGAATCGAGCGTTTCCATTACTTTCTATGGGAAATGGAAACGCTCAAATACGCGCATATCGCGCGATATGCGCGACAAAAAAGGGTCCGGAACTTTTATTGACTACATGCGATGCGCGTCAGGCGCATCGGCGTTCAGATGTGAACCATGCCCATAGCCTTACACGTATGTTGGTCCCTCTGGCGTTTGTGCGCGTCCGCGCTACAGGCGACAAAACGCCAAGGTGTGAGACTGCATTCACACCTAAGCGACAAAACGCCCGACGCGGGACGCTTCTGCCGCTAGAGGGGAGAATTCCCATTGCCGTCTATGGAGATGGTTCACATCTCATAGACGCGCAACGCCTGTCGCCTGAAAAAAAGTCCCGTACCCTTTTTTTCACGCGACAAGCGCGTTTTCCCATAGACAGCAATGGGAATACTTTAGGGAAAAAAAAATTGAAACATTTGTAATCACGGCAAATCTGCCGCTACACGCGAACGCGGCTGTCGCTTAGGTGTGAATGCAGCCTGAATGGGCTCTTAGGCTCCATTCACACCTAGGCGTTTTAACGCCTGAAGCGCGACGCTACAATACGCCGGAGGGTCGAAATTACATTAGTCTCTATGGAGACTGTTCACATCTCAACGCCGAACGCTGAAACGACGATCGCCTGAAGCTCAAACAAGTCCCGGACCCCTTTTTTGTCGCGCGTATCGGGCGGTTTGGGCGTATTTGAGCGTTTCCATTTCCCATAGAAAGTAATGAAAACGCTCGATTCAAGCGACTTGCGCGACAACCGGCGTTTGCTACGGGCGTTTCGTCGCTTTAATCAATAGAACTTGTGGCCCAGGCAGAAGATTAAAAAAATCTACCAACATAGCAACAAGTGATGAAAAGATGATCATTTTTCCTATTGGCTAAAATAAGAAACGCCGAAGTACAAAAACGTCGCACGACGCTGTATGCAAACGCGCAAATACGCGCGACAAAACGCCAGAAAAAAACGACCGAACGACCGACGCTCAGGTGTGAATGCAGCCTTAAGGTCTGGGTCTTAAGTAGTTAAAAACGAGCCAAACAAACTCTGTAATAATAAATGGCTTCATATATCGATATCCGTAAATAAAAAAATACTTTTTTTTGCCGCGATCTGTCACATCTTCAATATCAATGCCAAAATGTCGCTGTTTGTGCCCGGGGGTTGCAAACTTTTGAGCACACCTGTACAGGAATAACTATTACAGGTCGTTATTCTGAGGGGTCTCAGGTTTATATCGGGAACACCGGGGTGGGGGGTGGGGGACCTGCTCAGGTTATTAGAGAATAATCACATACTGATCAATGGGCGGATGGTGACAAGACGAGGTGGCGCTGTCACGCGCCGCGGTATCTCGGTATTGAATTATTTTTCTATTTTTATCCCCCCAATACGGTGATTACTTCATCTGCCGGCTCGGTACGCCGGCGTGTACATGTGTTTACCATCTCCGGTGACAGGCCGCTATCAAACAAATAATTAGCACAACACGTGAATAATAAGGAGAAGCTTATTACAGAGCGGGGTGACAGGAGCGGGGGGGGGGGCGCGGTGACAGGTGGGCCCCCGCACGCTCTCCCCCCCCCCCCCCAGATTTATTTATTTTAACTTGTCACCCTACAACAAGTCTATAAGCAGCTCGG
>NW_024404838.1:0-22269 GCF_905171775.1 Rana temporaria
ACGGCCACATCACCTTGAAAGCGCCCGATCTCGTCTGATCTCGGAGGCTAAGCAGGGTCGGGCCTGGTTAGTACCTGGATGGGAGACCGCCTGGGAATACCAGGTGCTGTAGGCTTTTTTGTTTTGGTGGAGTCTTGAATCTCTTTTTTCCCCCAGTCTTTCTTCCATGCTATCTTCAAGAGAGTTAAGGACAGCCATGGTTATCGCCTACGGCCACATCACCTTGAAAGCGCCCGATCTCGTCTGATCTCGGAGGCTAAGCAGGGTCGGGCCTGGTTAGTACCTGGATGGGAGACCGCCTGGGAATACCAGGTGCTGTAGGCTTTTTGTTTTGGTGGAGTCTTGAATCTCTTTTTTCCCCCAGTCTTTCTTCCATGCTATCTTCAAGAGAGTTAAGGACAGCCATGGTTATCGCCTACGGCCACATCACCTTGAAAGCGCCCGATCTCGTCTGATCTCGGAGGCTAAGCAGGGTCGGGCCTGGTTAGTACCTGGATGGGAGGACCGCCTGGGAATACCAGGTGCTGTAGGCTTTTTTGTTTTGGTGGAGTCTTGAATCTCTTTTTTCCCCAGTCTTTCTTCCATGCTATCTTCAAGAGAGTTAAGGACAGCCATGGTTATCGCCTACGGCCACATCACCTTGAAAGCGCCCGATCTCGTCTGATCTCGGAGGCTAAGCAGGGTCGGGGCCTGGTTAGTACCTGGATGGGAGACCGCCTGGGAATACCAGGTGCTGTAGGCTTTTTTGTTTTGGTGGAGTCTTGAATCTCTTTTTTCCCCCAGTCTTTCTTCCATGCTATCTTCAAGAGAGTTAAGGACAGCCATGGTTATCGCCTACGGCCACATCACCTTGAAAGCGCCCGATCTCGTCTGATCTCGGAGGCTAAGCAGGGTCGGGCCTGGTTAGTACCTGGATGGGAGACCGCCTGGGAATACCAGGTGCTGTAGGCTTTTTTGTTTTGGTGGAGTCTTGAATCTCTTTTTTCCCCCAGTCTTTCTTCCATGCTATCTTCAAGAGAGTTAAGGACAGCCATGGTTATCGCCTACGGCCACATCACCTTGAAAGCGCCCGATCTCGTCTGATCTCGGAGGCTAAGCAGGGTCGGGCCTGGTTAGTACCTGGATGGGAGACCGCCTGGGAATACCAGGTGCTGTAGGCTTTTTTGTTTTGGTGGAGTCTTGAATCTCTTTTTTCCCCCAGTCTTTCTTCCATGCTATCTTCAAGAGAGTTAAGGACAGCCATGGTTATCGCCTACGGCCACATCACCTTGAAAGCGCCCGATCTCGTCTGATCTCGGAGGCTAAGCAGGGTCGGGCCTGGTTAGTACCTGGATGGGAGACCGCCTGGGAATACCAGGTGCTGTAGGCTTTTTTGTTTTGGTGGAGTCTTGAATCTCTTTTTTCCCCCAGTCTTTCTTCCATGCTATCTTCAAGAGAGTTAAGGACAGCCATGGTTATCGCCTACGGCCACATCACCTTGAAAGCGCCCGATCTCGTCTGATCTCGGAGGCTAAGCAGGGTCGGGCCTGGTTAGTACCTGGATGGGAGACCGCCTGGGAATACCAGGTGCTGTAGGCTTTTTTGTTTTGGTGGAGTCTTGAATCTCTTTTTTCCCCCAGTCTTTCTTCCATGCTATCTTCAAGAGAGTTAAGGACAGCCATGGTTATCGCCTACGGCCACATCACCTTGAAAGCGCCCGATCTCGTCTGATCTCGGAGGCTAAGCAGGGTCGGGCCTGGTTAGTACCTGGATGGGAGACCGCCTGGGAATACCAGGTGCTGTAGGCTTTTTTGTTTTGGTGGAGTCTTGAATCTCTTTTTTCCCCCAGTCTTTCTTCCATGCTATCTTCAAGAGAGTTAAGGACAGCCATGGTTATCGCCTACGGCCACATCACCTTGAAAGCGCCCGATCTCGTCTGATCTCGGAGGCTAAGCAGGGTCGGGCCTGGTTAGTACCTGGATGGGAGACCGCCTGGGAATACCAGGTGCTGTAGGCTTTTTTGTTTTGGTGGAGTCTTGAATCTCTTTTTTCCCCCAGTCTTTCTTCCATGCTATCTTCAAGAGAGTTAAGGACAGCCATGGTTATCGCCTACGGCCACATCACCTTGAAAGCGCCCGATCTCGTCTGATCTCGGAGGCTAAGCAGGGTCGGGCCTGGTTAGTACCTGGATGGGAGACCGCCTGGGAATACCAGGTGCTGTAGGCTTTTTTGTTTTGGTGGAGTCTTGAATCTCTTTTTTCCCCCAGTCTTTCTTCCATGCTATCTTCAAGAGAGTTAAGGACAGCCATGGTTATCGCCTACGGCCACATCACCTTGAAAGCGCCCGATCTCGTCTGATCTCGGAGGCTAAGCAGGGTCGGGCCTGGTTAGTACCTGGATGGGAGACCGCCTGGGAATACCAGGTGCTGTAGGCTTTTTTGTTTTGGTGGAGTCTTGAATCTCTTTTTTCCCCCAGTCTTTCTTCCATGCTATCTTCAAGAGAGTTAAGGACAGCCATGGTTATCGCCTACGGCCACATCACCTTGAAAGCGCCCGATCTCGTCTGATCTCGGAGGCTAAGCAGGGTCGGGCCTGGTTAGTACCTGGATGGGAGACCGCCTGGGAATACCAGGTGCTGTAGGCTTTTTTGTTTTGGTGGAGTCTTGAATCTCTTTTTTCCCCCAGTCTTTCTTCCATGCTATCTTCAAGAGAGTTAAGGACAGCCATGGTTATCGCCTACGGCCACATCACCTTGAAAGCGCCCGATCTCGTCTGATCTCGGAGGCTAAGCAGGGTCGGGCCTGGTTAGTACCTGATGGAGACCGCCTGGGAATACCAGGTGCTGTAGGCTTTTTGTTTTGGTGGAGTCTTGAATCTCTTTTTTCCCCCAGTCTTTCTTCCATGCTATCTTCAAGAGAGTTAAGGACAGCCATGGTTATCGCCTACGGCCACATCACCTTGAAAGCGCCCGATCTCGTCTGATCTCGGAGGCTAAGCAGGGTCGGGCCTGGTTAGTACCTGGATGGGAGACCGCCTGGGAATACCAGGTGCTGTAGGCTTTTTTGTTTTGGTGGAGTCTTGAATCTCTTTTTTCCCCCAGTCTTTCTTCCATGCTATCTTCAAGAGAGTTAAGGACAGCCATGGTTATCGCCTACGGCCACATCACCTTGAAAGCGCCCGATCTCGTCTGATCTCGGAGGCTAAGCAGGGTCGGGCCTGGTTAGTACCTGGATGGGAGACCGCCTGGGAATACCAGGTGCTGTAGGCTTTTTTGTTTTGGTGGAGTCTTGAATCTCTTTTTTCCCCCAGTCTTTCTTCCATGCTATCTTCAAGAGAGTTAAGGACAGCCATGGTTATCGCCTATGGCCACATCACCTTGAAAGCGCCCGATCTCGTCTGATCTCGGAGGCTAAGCAGGGTCGGGCCTGGTTAGTACCTGGATGGGAGACCGCCTGGGAATACCAGGTGCTGTAGGCTTTTTTGTTTTGGTGGAGTCTTGAATCTCTTTTTTTCCCCCAGTCTTTCTTCCATGCTATCTTCAAGAGAGTTAAGGACAGCCATGGTTATCGCCTACGGCCACATCACCTTGAAAGCGCCCAATCTCGTCTGATCTCGGAGGCTAAGCAGGGTCGGGCCTGGTTAGTACCTGGATGGGAGACCGCCTGGGAATACCAGGTGCTGTAGGCTTTTTTGTTTTGGTGGAGTCTTGAATCTCTTTTTTCCCCCAGTCTTTCTTCCATGCTATCTTCAAGAGAGTTAAGGACAGCCATGGTTATCGCCTACGGCCACATCACCTTGAAAGCGCCCGATCTCGTCTGATCTCGGAGGCTAAGCAGGGTCGGGCCTGGTTAGTACCTGGATGGGAGACCGCCTGGGAATACCAGGTGCTGTAGGCTTTTTTGTTTTGGTGGAGTCTTGAATCTCTTTTTTCCCCCAGTCTTTCTTCCATGCTATCTTCAAGAGAGTTAAGGACAGCCATGGTTATCGCCTACGGCCACATCACCTTGAAAGCGTCCAATCTCGTCTGATCTCGGAGGCTAAGCAGGGTCGGGCCTGGTTAGTACCTGGATGGGAGACCGCCTGGGAATACCAGGTGCTGTAGGCTTTTTTGTTTTGGTGGAGTCTTGAATCTCTTTTTTCCCCCAGTCTTTCTTCCATGCTATCTTCAAGAGAGTTAAGGACAGCCATGGTTATCGCCTACGGCCACATCACCTTGAAAGCGCCCGATCTCGTCTGATCTCGGAGGCTAAGCAGGGTCGGGCCTGGTTAGTACCTGGATGGGAGACCGCCTGGGAATACCAGGTGCTGTAGGCTTTTTTGTTTTGGTGGAGTCTTGAATCTCTTTTTTCCCCCAGTCTTTCTTCCATGCTATCTTCAAGAGAGTTAAGGACAGCCATGGTTATCGCCTACGGCCACATCACCTTGAAAGCGCCCGATCTCGTCTGATCTCGGAGGCTAAGCAGGGTCGGGCCTGGTTAGTACCTGGATGGGAGACCGCCTGGGAATACCAGGTGCTGTAGGCTTTTTTGTTTTGGTGGAGTCTTGAATCTCTTTTTTCCCCCAGTCTTTCTTCCATGCTATCTTCAAGAGAGTTAAGGACAGCCATGGTTATCGCCTACGGCCACATCACCTTGAAAGCGCCCGATCTCGTCTGATCTCGGAGGCTAAGCAGGGTCGGGCCTGGTTAGTACCTGGATGGGAGACCGCCTGGGAATACCAGGTGCTGTAGGCTTTTTTGTTTTGGTGGAGCCTTGAATCTCTTTTTTCCCCCAGTCTTTCTTCCATGCTATCTTCAAGAGAGTTAAGGACAGCCATGGTTATCGCCTACGGCCACATCACCTTGAAAGCGCCCGATCTCGTCTGATCTCGGAGGCTAAGCAGGGTCGGGCCTGGTTAGTACCTGGATGGGAGACCGCCTGGGAATACCAGGTGCTGTAGGCTTTTTTGTTTTGGTGGAGTCTTGAATCTCTTTTTTCCCCCAGTCTTTCTTCCATGCTATCTTCAAGAGAGTTAAGGACAGCCATGGTTATCGCCTACGGCCACATCACCTTGAAAGCGCCCGATCTCGTCTGATCTCGGAGGCTAAGCAGGGTCGGGCCTGGTTAGTACCTGGATGGGAGACCGCCTGGGAATACCAGGTGCTGTAGGCTTTTTTTGTTTTGGTGGAGTCTTGAATCTCTTTTTTCCCCCAGTCTTTCTTCCATGCTATCTTCAAGAGAGTTAAGGACAGCCATGGTTATCGCCTACGGCCACATCACCTTGAAAGCGCCCGATCTCGTCTGATCTCGGAGGCTAAGCAGGGTCGGGCCTGGTTAGTACCTGGATGGGAGACCGCCTGGGAATACCAGGTGCTGTAGGCTTTTTTGTTTTGGTGGAGTCTTGAATCTCTTTTTTCCCCCAGTCTTTCTTCCATGCTATCTTCAAGAGAGTTAAGGACAGCCATGGTTATCGCCTACGGCCACATCACCTTGAAAAGCGCCCGATCTCGTCTGATCTCGGAGGCTAAGCAGGGTCGGGCCTGGTTAGTACCTGGATGGGAGACCGCCTGGGAATACCAGGTGCTGTAGGCTTTTTTGTTTTGGTGGAGTCTTGAATCTCTTTTTTCCCCCAGTCTTTCTTCCATGCTATCTTCAAGAGAGTTAAGGACAGCCATGGTTATCGCCTACGGCCACATCACCTTGAAAGCGCCCAATCTCGTCTGATCTCGGAGGCTAAGCAGGGTCGGGCCTGGTTAGTACCTGGATGGGAGACCGCCTGGGAATACCAGGTGCTGTAGGCTTTTTTGTTTTGGTGGAGTCTTGAATCTCTTTTTTCCCCCCAGTCTTTCTTCCATGCTATCTTCAAGAGAGTTAAGGACAGCCATGGTTATCGCCTACGGCCACATCACCTTGAAAGCGCCCGATCTCGTCTGATCTCGGAGGCTAAGCAGGGTCGGGCCTGGTTAGTACCTGGATGGGAGACCGCCTGGGAATACCAGGTGCTGTAGGCTTTTTTGTTTTGGTGGAGTCTTGAATCTCTTTTTTCCCCCAGTATTTCTTCCATGCTATCTTCAAGAGAGTTAAGGACAGCCATGGTTATCGCCTACGGCCACATCACCTTGAAAGCGCCCGATCTCGTCTGATCTCGGAGGCTAAGCAGGGTCGGGCCTGGTTAGTACCTGGATGGGAGACCGCCTGGGAATACCAGATGCTGTAGGCTTTTTTGTTTTGGTGGAGTCTTGAATCTCTTTTTTCCCCCAGTCTTTCTTCCATGCTATCTTCAAGAGAGTTAAGGACAGCCATGGTTATCGCCTACGGCCACATCACCTTGAAAGCGCCCGATCTCGTCTGATCTCGGAGGCTAAGCAGGGTCGGGCCTGGTTAGTACCTGGATGGGAGACCGCCTGGGAATACCAGGTGCTGTAGGCTTTTTTGTTTTGGTGGAGTCTTGAATCTCTTTTTTCCCCCAGTCTTTCTTCCATGCTATCTTCAAGAGAGTTAAGGACAGCCATGGTTATCGCCTACGGCCACATCACCTTGAAAGCGCCCGATCTCGTCTGATCTCGGAGGCTAAGCAGGGTCGGGCCTGGTTAGTACCTGGATGGGAGACCGCCTGGGAATACCAGGTGCTGTAGGCTTTTTTGTTTTGGTGGAGTCTTGAATCTCTTTTTTCCCCCAGTCTTTCTTCCATGCTATCTTCAAGAGAGTTAAGGACAGCCATGGTTATCGCCTACGGCCACATCACCTTGAAAGCGCCCGATCTCGTCTGATCTCGGAGGCTAAGCAGGGTCGGGCCTGGTTAGTACCTGGATGGGAGACCGCCTGGGAATACCAGGTGCTGTAGGCTTTTTTGTTTTGGTGGAGTCTTGAATCTCTTTTTTCCCCCAGTCTTTCTTCCATGCTATCTTCAAGAGAGTTAAGGACAGCCATGGTTATCGCCTACGGCCACATCACCTTGAAAGCGCCCGATCTCGTCTGATCTCGGAGGCTAAGCAGGGTCGGGCCTGGTTAGTACCTGGATGGGAGACCGCCTGGGAATACCAGGTGCTGTAGGCTTTTTTGTTTTGGTGGAGTCTTGAATCTCTTTTTTCCCCCAGTCTTTCTTCCATGCTATCTTCAAGAGAGTTAAGGACAGCCATGGTTATCGCCTACGGCCACATCACCTTGAAAGCGCCCGATCTCGTCTGATCTCGGAGGCTAAGCAGGGTCGGGCCTGGTTAGTACCTGGATGGGAGACCGCCTGGGAATACCAGGTGCTGTAGGCTTTTTTGTTTTGGTGGAGTCTTGAATCTCTTTTTTCCCCCAGTCTTTCTTCCATGCTATCTTCAAGAGAGTTAAGGACAGCCATGGTTATCGCCTACGGCCACATCACCTTGAAAGCGCCCGATCTCGTCTGATCTCGGAGGCTAAGCAGGGTCGGGCCTGGTTAGTACCTGGATGGGAGACCGCCTGGGAATACCAGGTGCTGTAGGCTTTTTTGTTTTGGTGGAGTCTTGAATCTCTTTTTTCCCCCAGTCTTTCTTCCATGCTATCTTCAAGAGAGTTAAGGACAGCCATGGTTATCGCCTACGGCCACATCACCTTGAAAGCGCCCGATCTCGTCTGATCTCGGAGGCTAAGCAGGGTCGGGCCTGGTTAGTACCTGGATGGGAGACCGCCTGGGAATACCAGGTGCTGTAGGCTTTTTTGTTTTGGTGGAGTCTTGAATCTCTTTTTTCCCCCAGTCTTTCTTCCATGCTATCTTCAAGAGAGTTAAGGACAGCCATGTAAAAATGTGATACTACAGCGCTAATTAAATATCAAATTATAGAGCATTTAACAAAATTACCAAATAATAAACGCAGCAAAAAAGTAATGTAGGTCAAACAAAAATGGTACAATGTATATATATGTTAATTCGCGCTGAATATTAACTTTAGAAAATGCAAATCGTGCTGATAAGTGATTAAAAAAGAAACTATCAAGTGTCAAATTAATAGGCAAAAACGATACAAGTAAAGTCCAATTGCATAAATATACACCAGTGGTTTTCAATGAAACAACACCCAGATCAGTGTGATGATTGAAGGAAGGTGTGATGTGATCTCAAACAACGTGCTCCTGCTTCACAAGTAGATACGCCTCTTCCACATTAACCACAGCTCATGGAAAACAAAAGAGAGATACTCTCATAGCGCAGCTGAGTGTAAAACAATACAAAGAGGATAAATGGTCTCTAACAATGGCACACTCACGAATCCACCGATTAAAAGCCGCATATAGCAACAATACACCGATCCTTCATTAAGCCGCTCAGCTCATATGATGTTTCCTCTCCTCATTCGAATCCTAGATCGAATCCTAGATCCGTCCCGCTCGTAACTCCTCCCCCACGCGTTACGTCAATAGTCACTTGACTTAGTCATGGGTCACTCCCTGTCCGCTCTACGCTGGTATTATTTATAGTCAGCATAGGAATCAGGCAGAGACGGGATTGGTAGTGAGGGAGTGTTAGACATCTTACATCATTGCAAGCATAAACGAAGGATCATACACTGTTCATTAACATAGTGCATGTAGGCAATTTAATACAAAGAATAATAATTACTATAGTAATTAAAAACATTTAAAAATCCAAGAACATCTTAGTGGCGTTATTAAACTGAGGATATGCTTATATGCATAGCAGCCTCTAGTGGCCACAGTAAATACAGCACTTACAAACTCCAGCACATGCTGCACTACATCAATCAATGAGCAGATATAATTACAATATAAAATATCTATAAAGTACATTAATATATACTATTATAAATAACAACATACCATTTAAAATAAAATATTCTAGAATTAAAATATTTTGTAAAAGGAGGAATATATGTAAAAATAACCAATATATAAAAATATATATATAAAGAATCATCACGTTAAAAAACTAGTACATACTTAATAGTCAGAGATGAAACAATTGAGGTCAAATTCAATATTTAACCCATTGGGCGACAATGATCTCATCTCATGAATCCATTTTGATTCAGTTTGACTCAATGTCCGTACCATGTGGCTCCCCCTCCAATGTGGGTTATATTTAGCGATAGCCCAGAATTTTAATTCTTTGGGATCCCTATGGTGGCACAGGTCAAAGTGTCGTGACACATTATGTTTAGGGAAGCCCTTTTCAATATTTTGCACATGCTCCCTAAGACGTTTCCACAAGGGCCTTTTTGTGCGGCCAATATATTGAAGGGAGCATGAGCATTGTAAAGCATACACTACTCCCTCCGTTCTACATGTTATTAGATCTTTAATTTGGTATTCTTTTTGTGTGACATTGGACACAAAACTGGAGCATTTATGTCCATTGAAATTGGTCTTTTTGCAAGCAAAGCACCTTTTACAAGGAAAGAAACCTTTTCCTTGGAAGAAGGTTAGAGTATTGGATTTGGTGGGAGGATCAGGTATATTCTTTGCCACCAAGTCCCTCAGAGAAGGGGCACGTCTATATATTATTCTGGGCATACTAGGCAGTATACATTGTAGTTGTTTATCAGCCTGTAATATAGACCAATGCCTTTTGAAGATGGTTTCCAGTTGTTTATGTTGTACGTTATAATTTAAAATAATTGGTACTTGATCATCCATAGCTTTATTTTTTATCCTATCTTCTATTAATGTCTCTCTGGGTATTTCTAACACATTTTGGATTTGTGTCTGTATGAAACTGTCGTCGTATCCTTTGTTCACAAACTTTTCCCCAATCATTTTAGCTTGCTCCAAAAAAGTCTGTGAATCGGTACAATTCCTGCGGATTCTAACCAATTGGCCTTTCGGGATGTTTATTAGCCATGGGTCATGGTGGCAGCTATCAACCGGTATATAGCTATTCCGTTCGACCGGTTTGAAATACGTTTTTGTGGTAATCAAATCTGCTTCAAGTGTAATTTCTAAATCCAGAAATTGTATAGTTTTTTCATCGATAGTATATGTAAGTACAATATTTTTCTGGTTTAAATTTAATTTGTTAAAAAATTGGATTAAAGATTCAGTATCACCCCTCCATATAAGAATACAATCATCAATAAATCTCTTGTAGAGTATTAATTGATCCGGTAGGTCCTCGTAGATAGCTGTTTCCTCCCACTCTGCCATGAAGACATTGGCAACACTAGGTGCGTATTTGGCCCCCATGCCAATGCCATTCAATTGCCGATAGTACTTCTGTCTGTGCCAAAAATAGTTGTGTTGTAGGCCGAATGCCAAACATCTTAACACAAACCTATTTTGCTTAGACACAAGTGACCCAAATTTGGTTAGTGCCCATTTTGATGCTTGAATCGCCTCTATATGGTTAATAACCGTGTAGAGCGAGGACACATCGGCAGTTGCTAGTAGATAATTCTCCGATCTATCGACTTTCACAGTGTCCAAAATCTGAATCAGATGTTTCGTGTCCCTTAGGTAGGCCCTTGTTTGTGGGACTAACGGTTGGATGAATTTATCTACATACTGTCCCAATCTGGAATTTATAGATTGGATCCCATTAATAATGGGTCTACCTGGGGGTCTGAGTGGGTCCTTATGGATCTTGGGGATTGTATATATTATGGGTACCCTACAGTTATCTGGGACAAGGTACTTTTGTTCTCTTTTATGTAGTACTCCTTTGTCCCTTCCTCTTTGTATCAGATCGATTAATTCATCCTTGTATTCACAGGTAGGGTTTCCCCTAAGTTTAATATACGTGTTTGAATCTTCTAGTTGACCTTCCAATTCTTCATAATAGTAATCTTTTGAAAGTACCACTATAGCTCCTCCTTTGTCCGCAGGTCTGATAATGACCTGTTTATTTTCCTCAAGTTCCTTGATTCCTTTATGTATACTTTTGGAATCAGGAACTTTTTTAGTTTTAAGTTTCTCCAGGTCTCTAAGTACCAACTTATTGAAAACTTTGACGTGTTCATTATTGTGAACCTGAGGATTAAAAAGAGACTTATTCCTCAATTGGCTATGCTGGACTCTCCCCAAAAGGGTTTGATCCTGTACCCCTTTGATGGGTTGATTCATCATGTATTTTTTGATGTTTAGCTTCCTGGTATATTTTTGTATGTCCACATAGACATCGAATTTGCTTAAATTACGTTTTGGAGCAAACTTGAGTCCTTTATCCAAAGTTAGAAGTTCTGAACGTGTTAGTTCGATACCACTAATATTATAGATGCCTTCCCCTACTATACCCTTCTTCTTTTGGACCTTGTGTCCGCCTCTGCATCCTCTCTTTCGTTGGGGCTTCGCGTATGTGTCATCTGTTCGTATCGTGGAGGAGTTCTGTCGCTCCGGCGATACTCTAAAAAAGAACGTGAATCATTTTCCTCTCTGAGATTGCCCAATGGCTCATATCTATTATGCATTGGGATGGGACTTCTTCTATTCTCATACTGATGATAGTCCCTGGGAGTTGAGCTCCCTTGATGATGTTGTTGGGGCGGTACTCTAGGTTGTTGCTGGGGATAATTATCCCTAATATCCCTAACCTCTTGAGTATGGTATTGGTAATCCTGTTGGTATCCATATTGATACCCCCCCTGCTGATCAGGTCGATTTTGTGGAGGTTTTGGCTGTTTTTGGTTGTTCTTATTTTTCCAAAAAGGTTTTTTTGGGAGATTTGGACCTTGGTTTTTGATTATTCTTATTCCCCCACCAGGGTTTGGGGGTCCTGGGTTCATTATGGTCACTTCTTGATGATCTTGCTTGGTTATTCGGATAATAACCATTTGGATTATCCCTATAAGATCTGCCATAATCACCTCCATTATTGCCAGTGGGTTCAGGAGATCTATATCTCATCTCTCTCCTGGGGGATATTATCCGTACCTCCCTCTCTGGGGAGGACGAAACTGAACCCCTATTTCCATCCTTAAGGTTGATTTGCCATTTGAAGGTTTGGTGCTGTTGATAATCATTAGTATCCCTAAGGTATTTTCTTTTTTTGCGCTGTTTAATCTCAAGATCCTTTTGCTCCAATACTTTATTTAATTGGGCAGTGAGCGTTATAAATGAAGGGCTATCCTTATGACCATCTAAAAACACCTTGCAATCAGCAATTTGTTTATTGATCGTAGCAATTTTTCTTTGTTTCCGTTTGATTAAAAATTGCAATACTTCAATCCCTTTTTCATTAAAAAACTTATACCATTCTTCTATTGAATCTGGGTCAAGGAGACCATCATTTATTGGTACATCCCATCTAAGTCTCCGGGGTACAATACCCTCTTTAATGTATTGTTCATGGGTGGTTACATCCCACCATACGCTAACCTTCTTTTCCATTAAATGGCCAAACTTTCTAAAAGTGGTGTCAAGATCACCCACTTCAGAAACAGGTTTGGTGGTGAATACATCCGGGACGGATCTAGGATTCGATCTAGGATTCGAATGAGGAGAGGAAACATCATATGAGCTGAGCGGCTTAATGAAGGATCGGTGTATTGTTGCTATATGCGGCTTTTAATCGGTGGATTCGTGAGTGTGCCATTGTTAGAGACCATTTATCCTCTTTGTATTGTTTTACACTCAGCTGCGCTATGAGAGTATCTCTCTTTTGTTTTCCATGAGCTGTGGTTAATGTGGAAGAGGCGTATCTACTTGTGAAGCAGGAGCACGTTGTTTGAGATCACATCACACCTTCCTTCAATCATCACACTGATCTGGGTGTTGTTTCATTGAAAACCACTGGTGTATATTTATGCAATTGGACTTTACTTGTATCGTTTTTGCCTATTAATTTGACACTTGATAGTTTCTTTTTTAATCACTTATCAGCACGATTTGCATTTTCTAAAGTTAATATTCAGCGCGAATTAACATATATATACATTGTACCATTTTTGTTTGACCTACATTACTTTTTTGCTGCGTTTATTATTTGGTAATTTTGTTAAATGCTCTATAATTTGATATTTAATTAGCGCTGTAGTATCACATTTTTACATTTTTTTCACTGGTCACCTATCACTACTTAGCAGCAATTATGGATATATTCAAATTTATGGAAAATCGCACAGTTGATTTAAAAGATGTATTCACCACCAAACCTGTTTCTGAAGTGGGTGATCTTGACACCACTTTTAGAAAGTTTGGCCATTTAATGGAAAAGAAGGTTAGCGTATGGTGGGATGTAACCACCCATGAACAATACATTAAAGAGGGTATTGTACCCCGGAGACTTAGATGGGATGTACCAATAAATGATGGTCTCCTTGACCCAGATTCAATAGAAGAATGGTATAAGTTTTTTAATGAAAAAGGGATTGAAGTATTGCAATTTTTAATCAAACGGAAACAAAGAAAAATTGCTACGATCAATAAACAAATTGCTGATTGCAAGGTGTTTTTAGATGGTCATAAGGATAGCCCTTCATTTATAACGCTCACTGCCCAATTAAATAAAGTATTGGAGCAAAAGGATCTTGAGATTAAACAGCGCAAAAAAAGAAAATACCTTAGGGATACTAATGATTATCAACAGCACCAAACCTTCAAATGGCAAATCAACCTTAAGGATGGAAATAGGGGTTCAGTTTCGTCCTCCCCAGAGAGGGAGGTACGGATAATATCCCCCAGGAGAGAGATGAGATATAGATCTCCTGAACCCACTGGCAATAATGGAGGTGATTATGGCAGATCTTATAGGGATAATCCAAATGGTTATTATCCGAATAACCAAGCAAGATCATCAAGAAGTGACCATAATGAACCCAGGACCCCCAAACCCTGGTGGGGGAATAAGAATAATCAAAAACCAAGGTCCAAATCTCCCAAAAAACCTTTTTGGAAAAATAAGAACAACCAAAAACAGCCAAAACCTCCACAAAATCGACCTGATCAGCAGGGGGGGTATCAATATGGATACCAACAGGATTACCAATACCATACTCAAGAGGTTAGGGATATTAGGGATAATTATCCCCAGCAACAACCTAGAGTACCGCCCCAACAACATCATCAAGGGAGCTCAACTCCCAGGGACTATCATCAGTATGAGAATAGAAGAAGTCCCATCCCAATGCATAATAGATATGAGCCATTGGGCAATCTCAGAGAGGAAAATGATTCACGTTCTTTTTTAGAGTATCGCCGGAGCGACAGAACTCCTCCACGATACGAACAGATGACACATACGCGAAGCCCCAACGAAAGAGAGGATGCAGAGGCGGACACAAGGTCCAAAAGAAGAAGGGTATAGTAGGGGAAGGCATCTATAATATTAGTGGTATCGAACTAACACGTTCAGAACTTCTAACTTTGGATAAAGGACTCAAGTTTGCTCCAAAACGTAATTTAAGCAAATTCGATGTCTATGTGGACATACAAAAATATACCAGGAAGCTAAACATCAAAAAATACATGATGAATCAACCCATCAAAGGGGTACAGGATCAAACCCTTTTGGGGAGAGTCCAGCATAGCCAATTGAGGAATAAGTCTCTTTTTAATCCTCAGGTTCACAATAATACATACTAGGGGGAGTACAACTGGGGGGGTCTGTAGTGGAGAAAGATCTGGGGGTTTTAGTTGATCATAAGCTCAATAATGGCATGCAATGCCAAGCTGCGGTTTCCAAAGCGAGCAAAGTCCTTTCTTGTATTAAGAGAGGTATGGACTCCAGAGACAGAGATATAATTTTGCCCCTGTACAAATCATTAGTAAGACCTCATCTGGAATATGCAGTTCAGTTTTGGGCACCAGTTCTCAAAAAGGATATAGGAGAACTGGAGAAAGTGCAGAGAAGAGCAACCAAATTGATAAGAGGCATGGAGGAGCTCAGCTATGAGGAAAGATTAGAGGAACTAGATTTATTCACTCTTGAGAAGAGGAGAATAAGGGGGGATATGATCAACATGTACAAATATATAAGAGGTCCATACAGTGAACTTGGTGTTGAGTTATTCACTTTACGGTCATCACTGAGGACAAGGGGGCACTCTTTACGTCTAGAGGAAAAGAGATTTCACCTCCAAATACGGAAAGGTTTTTTCACAGTAAGAGCTGTGAAAATGTGGAACAGACTCCCTCCAGAGGTGGTTCTGGCCAGATCAGTAGATTGCTTTAAGAAAGGTCTGGATTCTTTCCTAAATGTACAGAATATAACTGAGTACTAAGATTTGTAGGTAAAGTTGATCCAGGGTAAATCCGATTGCCTCTCGGGGGATCAGGAAGGAATTTTTTCCCCTGCTGTAGCAAATTGGATCATGCTCCGCTGGGGTTTTTTGCCTTCCTCTGGATCAACTGTGGGTATGAAGTTGGGTGTATAGGATTTTACTGTGTTTTTTTATTTTGTTTTTTGTGGTTGAACTGGATGGACTTGTGTCTTTTTTCAACCTGACTAACTATGTAACTATGTATAATGAACACGTCGAAGTTTTCAATAAGTTGGTACTTAGAGACCTGGAGAAACTTAAAACTAAAAAAGTTCCTGATTCCAAAAGTATACATAAAGGAATCAAGGAACTTGAGGAAAATAAACAGGTCATTATCAGACCTGCGGACAAAGGAGGAGCTATAGTGGTACTTTCAAAAGATTACTATTATGAAGAATTGGAAGGTCAACTAGAAGATTCAAACACGTATATTAAACTTAGGGGAAACCCTACCTGTGAATACAAGGATGAATTAATCGATCTGATACAAAGAGGAAGGGACAAAGGAGTACTACATAAAAGAGAACAAAAGTACCTTGTCCCAGATAACTGTAGGGTACCCATAATATATACAATCCCCAAGATCCATAAGGACCCACTCAGACCCCCAGGTAGACCCATTATTAATGGGATCCAATCTATAAATTCCAGATTGGGACAGTATGTAGATAAATTCATCCAACCGTTAGTCCCACAAACAAGGGCCTACCTAAGGGACACGAAACATCTGATTCAGATTTTGGACACTGTGAAAGTCGATAGATCGGAGAATTATCTACTAGCAACTGCCGATGTGTCCTCGCTCTACACGGTTATTAACCATATAGAGGCGATTCAAGCATCAAAATGGGCACTAACCAAATTTGGGTCACTTGTGTCTAAGCAAAATAGGTTTGTGTTAAGATGTTTGGCATTCGGCCTACAACACAACTATTTTTGGCACAGACAGAAGTACTATCGGCAATTGAATGGCATTGGCATGGGGGCCAAATACGCACCTAGTGTTGCCAATGTCTTCATGGCAGAGTGGGAGGAAACAGCTATCTACGAGGACCTACCGGATCAATTAATACTCTACAAGAGATTTATTGATGATTGTATTCTTATATGGAGGGGTGATACTGAATCTTTAATCCAATTTTTTAACAAATTAAATTTAAACCAGAAAAATATTGTACTTACATATACTATCGATGAAAAAACTATACAATTTCTGGATTTAGAAATTACACTTGAAGCAGATTTGATTACCACAAAAACGTATTTCAAACCGGTCGAACGGAATAGCTATATACCGGTTGATAGCTGCCACCATGACCCATGGCTAATAAACATCCCGAAAGGCCAATTGGTTAGAATCCGCAGGAATTGTACCGATTCACAGACTTTTTTGGAGCAAGCTAAAATGATTGGGGAAAAGTTTGTGAACAAAGGATACGACGACAGTTTCATACAGACACAAATCCAAAATGTGTTAGAAATACCCAGAGAGACATTAATAGAAGATAGGATAAAAAATAAAGCTATGGATGATCAAGTACCAATTATTTTAAATTATAACGTACAACATAAACAACTGGAAACCATCTTCAAAAGGCATTGGTCTATATTACAGGCTGATAAACAACTACAATGTATACTGCCTAGTATGCCCAGAATAATATATAGACGTGCCCCTTCTCTGAGGGACTTGGTGGCAAAGAATATACCTGATCCTCCCACCAAATCCAATACTCTAACCTTCTTCCAAGGAAAAGGTTTCTTTCCTTGTAAAAGGTGCTTTGCTTGCAAAAAGACCAATTTCAATGGACATAAATGCTCCAGTTTTGTGTCCAATGTCACACAAAAAGAATACCAAATTAAAGATCTAATAACATGTAGAACGGAGGGAGTAGTGTATGCTTTACAATGCTCATGCTCCCTTCAATATATTGGCCGCACAAAAAGGCCCTTGTGGAAACGTCTTAGGGAGCATGTGCAAAATATTGAAAAGGGCTTCCCTAAACATAATGTGTCACGACACTTTGACCTGTGCCACCATAGGGATCCCAAAGAATTAAAATTCTGGGCTATCGCTAAATATAACCCACATTGGAGGGGGAGCCACATGGTACGGACATTGAGTCAAACTGAATCAAAATGGATTCATGAGATGAGATCATTGTCGCCCAATGGGTTAAATATTGAATTTGACCTCAATTGTTTCATCTCTGACTATTAAGTATGTACTAGTTTTTTAACGTGATGATTCTTTATATATATATTTTTATATATTGGTTATTTTTACATATATTCCTCCTTTTACAAAATATTTTAATTCTAGAATATTTTATTTTAAATGGTATGTTGTTATTTATAATAGTATATATTAATGTACTTTATAGATATTTTATATTGTAATTATATCTGCTCATTGATTGATGTAGTGCAGCATGTGCTGGAGTTTGTAAGTGCTGTATTTACTGTGGCCACTAGAGGCTGCTATGCATATAAGCATATCCTCAGTTTAATAACGCCACTAAGATGTTCTTGGATTTTTAAATGTTTTTAATTACTATAGTAATTATTATTCTTTGTATTAAATTGCCTACATGCACTATGTTAATGAACAGTGTATGATCCTTCGTTTATGCTTGCAATGATGTAAGATGTCTAACACTCCCTCACTACCAATCCCGTCTCTGCCTGATTCCTATGCTGACTATAAATAATACCAGCGTAGAGCGGACAGGGAGTGACCCATGACTAAGTCAAGTGACTATTGACGTAACGCGTGGGGGAGGAGTTACGAGCGGGACGGATCTAGGATTCGATCTAGGATTCGAATGAGGAGAGGAAACATCATATGAGCTGAGCGGCTTAATGAAGGATCGGTGTATTGTTGCTATATGCGGCTTTTAATCGGTGGATTCGTGAGTGTGCCATTGTTAGAGACCATTTATCCTCTTTGTATTGCTTTACACTCAGCTGCGCTATGAGAGTATCTCTCTTTTGTTTTCCATGAGCTGTGGTTAATGTGGAAGAGGCGTATCTACTTGTGAAGCAGGAGCACGTTGTTTGAGATCACATCACACCTTCCTTCAATCATCACACTGATCTGGGTGTTGTTTCATTGAAAACCACTGGTGTATATTTATGCAATTGGACTTTACTTGTATCGTTTTTGCCTATTAATTTGACACTTGATAGTTTCTTTTTTAATCACTTATCAGCACGATTTGCATTTTCTAAAGTTAATATTCAGCGCGAATTAACATATATATAAGGACAGCCATGGTTATCGCCTACGGCCACATCACCTTGAAAGCGCCCAATCTCGTCTGATCTCGGAGGCTAAGCAGGGTCGGGCCTGGTTAGTACCTGGATGGGAGACCGCCTGGGAATACCAGGTGCTGTAGGCTTTTTTGTTTTGGTGGAGTCTTGAATCTCTTTTTTCCCCCAGTCTTTCTTCCATGCTATCTTCAAGAGAGTTAAGGACAGCCATGGTTATCGCCTACGGCCACATCACCTTGAAAGCGCCCGATCTCGTCTGATCTCGGAGGCTAAGCAGGGTCGGGCCTGGTTAGTACCTGGATGGGAGACCGCCTGGGAATACCAGGTGCTGTAGGCTTTTTTGTTTTGGTGGAGTCTTGAATCTCTTTTTTCCCCCAGTCTTTCTTCCATGCTATCTTCAAGAGAGTTAAGGACAGCCATGGTTATCGCCTATTGCCACATCACCTTGAAAGCGCCCGATCTCGTCTGATCTCGGAGGCTAAGCAGGGTCGGGCCTGGTTAGTACCTGGATGGGAGACCGCCTGGGAATACCAGGTGCTGTAGGCTTTTTTGTTTTGGTGGAGTCTTGAATCTCTTTTTTCCCCCAGTCTTTCTTCCATGCTATCTTCAAGAGAGTTAAGGACAGCCATGGTTATCGCCTACGGCCACATCACCTTGAAAGCGCCCGATCTCGTCTGATCTCGGAGGCTAAGCAGGGTCGGGCCTGGTTAGTACCTGGATGGGAGACCGCCTGGGAATACCAGGTGCTGTAGGCTTTTTTGTTTTGGTGGAGTCTTGAATCTCTTTTTTCCCCCAGTCTTTCTTCCATGCTATCTTCAAGAGAGTTAAGGACAGCCATGGTTATCGCCTACGGCCACATCACCTTGAAAGCGCCCGATCTCGTCTGATCTCGGAGGCTAAGCAGGGTCGGGCCTGGTTAGTACCTGGATGGGAGACCGCCTGGGAATACCAGGTGCTGTAGGCTTTTTTGTTTTGGTGGAGTCTTGAATCTCTTTTTTCCCCCAGTCTTTCTTCCATGCTATCTTCAAGAGAGTTAAGGACAGCCATGGTTATCGCCTACGGCCACATCACCTTGAAAGCGCCCGATCTCGTCTGATCTCGGAGGCTAAGCAGGGTCGGGCCTGGTTAGTACCTGGATGGGAGACCGCCTGGGAATACCAGGTGCTGTAGGCTTTTTTGTTTTGGTGGAGTCTTGAATCTCTTTTTTCCCCCAGTCTTTCTTCCATGCTATCTTCAAGAGAGTTAAGGACAGCCATGGTTATCGCCTACGGCCACATCACCTTGAAAGCGCCCGATCTCGTCTGATCTCGGAGGCTAAGCAGGGTCGGGCCTGGTTAGTACCTGGATGGGAGACCGCCTGGGAATACCAGGTGCTGTAGGCTTTTTTGTTTTGGTGGAGTCTTGAATCTCTTTTTTCCCCCAGTCTTTCTTCCATGCTATCTTCAAGAGAGTTAAGGACAGCCATGGTTATCACCTACGGCCACATCACCTTGAAAGCGCCCGATCTCGTCTGATCTCGGAGGCTAAGCAGGGTCGGGCCTGGTTAGTACCTGGATGGGAGACCGCCTGGGAATACCAGGTGCTGTAGGCTTTTTTGTTTTGGTGGAGTCTTGAATCTCTTTTTTCCCCCAGTCTTTCTTCCATGCTATCTTCAAGAGAGTTAAGGACAGCCATGGTTATCGCCTACGGCCACATCACCTTGAAAGCGCCCGATCTCGTCTGATCTCGGAGGCTAAGCAGGGTCGGGCCTGGTTAGTACCTGGATGGGAGACCGCCTGGGAATACCAGGTGCTGTAGGCTTTTTTGTTTTGGTGGAGTCTTGAATCTCTTTTTTCCCCCAGTCTTTCTTCCATGCTATCTTCAAGAGAGTTAAGGACAGCCATGGTTATCGCCTACGGCCACATCACCTTGAAAGCGCCCGATCTCGTCTGATCTCGGAGGCTAAGCAGGGTCGGGCCTGGTTAGTACCTGGATGGGAGACCGCCTGGGAATACCAGGTGCTGTAGGCTTTTTTGTTTTGGTGGAGTCTTGAATCTCTTTTTTCCCCCAGTCTTTCTTCCATGCTATCTTCAAGAGAGTTAAGGACAGCCATGGTTATCGCCTACGGCCACATCGCCTTGAAAGCGCCCGATCTCGTCTGATCTCGGAGGCTAAGCAGGGTCGGGCCTGGTTAGTACCTGGATGGGAGACCGCCTGGGAATACCAGGTGCTGTAGGCTTTTTTGTTTTGGTGGAGTCTTGAATCTCTTTTTTCCCCCAGTCTTTCTTCCATGCTATCTTCAAGAGAGTTAAGGACAGCCATGGTTACCGCCTACGGCCACATCACCTTGAAAGCGCCCGATCTCGTCTGATCTCGGAGGCTAAGCAGGGTCGGGCCTGGTTAGTACCTGGATGGGAGACCGCCTGGGAATACCAGGTGCTGTAGGCTTTTTTGTTTTGGTGGAGTCTTGAATCTCTTTTTTCCCCCAGTCTTTCTTCCATGCTATCTTCAAGAGAGTTAAGGACAGCCATGGTTATCGCCTACGGCCACATCACCTTGAAAGCGCCCGATCTCGTCTGATCTCGGAGGCTAAGCAGGGTCGGGCCTGGTTAGTACCTGGATGGGAGACCGCCTGGGAATACCAGGTGCTGTAGGCTTTTTTGTTTTGGTGGAGTCTTGAATCTCTTTTTTCCCCCAGTCTTTCTTCCATGCTATCTTCAAGAGAGTTAAGGACAGCCATGGTTATCGCCTACGGCCACATCACCTTGAAAGCGCCCGATCTCGTCTGATCTCGGAGGCTAAGCAGGGTCGGGCCTGGTTAGTACCTGGATGGGAGACCGCCTGGGAATACCAGGTGCTGTAGGCTTTTTTGTTTTGGTGGAGTCTTGAATCTCTTTTTTCCCCCAGTCTTTCTTCCATGCTATCTTCAAGAGAGTTAAGGACAGCCATGGTTATCACCTACGGCCACATCACCTTGAAAGCGCCCGATCTCGTCTGATCTCGGAGGCTAAGCAGGGTCGGGCCTGGTTAGTACCTGGATGGGAGACCGCCTGGGAATACCAGGTGCTGTAGGCTTTTTTGTTTTGGTGGAGTCTTGAATCTCTTTTTTCCCCCAGTCTTTCTTCCATGCTATCTTCAAGAGAGTTAAGGACAGCCATGGTTATCGCCTACGGCCACATCACCTTGAAAGCGCCCGATCTCGTCTGATCTCGGAGGCTAAGCAGGGTCGGGCCTGGTTAGTACCTGGATGGGAGACCGCCTGGGAATACCAGGTGCTGTAGGCTTTTTTGTTTTGGTGGAGTCTTGAATCTCTTTTTTCCCCCAGTCTTTCTTCCATGCTATCTTCAAGAGAGTTAAGGACAGCCATGGTTATCGCCTACGGCCACATCACCTTGAAAGCGCCCGATCTCGTCTGATCTCGGAGGCTAAGCAGGGTCGGGCCTGGTTAGTACCTGGATGGGAGACCGCCTGGGAATACCAGGTGCTGTAGGCTTTTTTGTTTTGGTGGAGTCTTGAATCTCTTTTTTCCCCCAGTCTTTCTTCCATGCTATCTTCAAGAGAGTTAAGGACAGCCATGGTTATCGCCTACGGCCACATCACCTTGAAAGCGCCCGATCTCGTCTGATCTCGGAGGCTAAGCAGGGTCGGGCCTGGTTAGTACCTGGATGGGAGACCGCCTGGGAATACCAGGTGCTGTAGGCTTTTTTGTTTTGGTGGAGTCTTGAATCTCTTTTTTCCCCCAGTCTTTCTTCCATGCTATCTTCAAGAGAGTTAAGGACAGCCAAGGTTATCGCCTACGGCCACATCGCCTTGAAAGCGCCCGATCTCGTCTGATCTCGGAGGCTAAGCAGGGTCGGGCCTGGTTAGTACCTGGATGGGAGACC
>NW_024404839.1:0-22215 GCF_905171775.1 Rana temporaria
GCGATGCTCTGCAGACAGAATCCAGGGGGTGCGATGCTCTGCAGACAGAATCCATGGGGAGTGCGATGCTCTGCAGACAGAATCCAGGGAGTGCGATGCTCTGCAGACAGAATCCAGGGAGTGCGATGCTCTGCAGACAGAATCCAGGGGGTGCGATGCTCTGCAGACAGAATCCAGGTGGGTGAGATGCTCTGCAGACAGAATCCAGGGGAGTGCGATGCTCTGCAGACAGAATCCAGGGGGAGCGATGCTCTGCAGACAGAATCCAGGGGAGTGCGATGCTCTGCAGACAGAATCCAGGGGAGTGCGATGCTCTGCAGACAGAATCCAGGGGGTGCGATGCTCTGCAGACAGAATCCAGGGGGTGCGATGCTCTGCAGACAGAATCCAGGGGAGTGCGATGCTCTGCAGACAGAATCCAGGGGAGTGCGATGCTCTGCAGACAGAATCCAGGGGGGTGCGATGCTCTGCAGACAGAATCCAGGGGGTGCGATGCTCTGCAGACAGAATCCAGGTGGGTGAGATGCTCTGCAGACAGAATCCAGGGAGTGCGATGCTCTGCAGACAGAATCAAGGGGGAGCGATGCTCTGCAGACAGAATCCAGGGAGTGCGATGCTCTGCAGACAGAATCCAGGGGGTGCGATGCTCTGCAGACAGAATCCAGGGGGGTGCGATGCTCTGCAGACAGAATCCAGGGGAGTGCGATGCTCTGCAGACAGAATCCAGGGGAGTGCGATGCTCTGCAGACAGAATCCAGGGGAGTGCGATGCTCTGCAGACAGAATCCAGGGGAGTGCGATGCTCTGCAGACAGAATCCAGGGGAGTGCGATGCTCTGCAGACAGAATCCAGGGGGTGCGATGCTCTGCAGACAGAATCCAGGGGAGTGCGATGCTCTGCAGACAGAATCCAGGGGAGTGCGATGCTCTGCAGACAGAATCCAGGGGGTGCGATGCTCTGCAGGTGACACTGAGGTGTCTCTCTATAGGGAAGAATACAAAGTTCTGGACATGGGAAGGTGCGATGCTCTGCAGATGGGAGGGGGGGGAGGGGACGGCTCTGTTGATCGGATGCCAGGCTGGTCTGTTCTCAGCTCCAAGATAATCCAATGGGCACCCAGCCTGCCCGCCGCGCCACCGCGCTGATCCCCCCGCCAGACTGTTTACCCAACACTAAGACCCCGTCTATCACTCAATACACTCTGCCCTCCCCCCCACATCACAGGAGACCCCCCCACATCACAGGAGACCCCCCCCACATAACAGGAGACCCCCCACATCACAGGAGACCCCCCACATCACAGGAGACCCCCCACATCACAGGAGACCCCCCCACATCACAGGAGACCCCCCCACATCACAGGAGACCCCCCACATCACAGGAGACCCCCCACATCACAGGAGACCCCCCCACATCACAGGAGACCCCCCCACATCACAGGAGACCCCCCACATCACAGGAGACCCCCCACATCACAGGAGACCCCCCACATCACAGGAGACCCCCCCCCCCACATCACAGGAGACCCCCCCACATCACAGGAGACCCCCCCACATCACAGGAGACCCCCCCACATCACAGGAGACCCCCCCACATCACAGGAGACCCCCCACATCACAGGAGACCCCCCACATCACAGGAGACCCCCCCACATCACAGGAGACCCCCCCCACATAACAGGAGACCCCCCCACATCACAGGAGACCCCCCCCCCACATCACAGGAGACCCCCCCAATCACAGGAGACCCCCCCCCACATCACAGGAGACCCCCCCAATCACAGGAGACCCCCCACATCACAGGAGACCCCCCCAATCACAGGAGACCCCCCCACATCACAGGAGACCCCCCCAATCACAGGAGACCCCCCCACATCACAGGAGACCCCCCCACATCACAGGGGACCCCCCCAAATCACAGGGGACCCCCCCACATCACAGGAGACCCCCCCAAATCACAGGAGACCCCCCACATCACAGGGGCCCCCCCCCCCACATCACAGGAGATCCCCCCACATCACAGGAGACCCCCAAATCACAGGAGACCCCCCCAAATCACAGGAGACCCCCCCAAATCACAGGAGACACCCCCACATCACAGGAGACCCCCCACATCACAGGAGACCCCCCCACATCACAGGGGACCCCCCCAAATCACAGGGGACCCCCCCACATCACAGGAGACCCCCCCAAATCACAGGAGACCCCCCACATCACAGGGGACCCCCCCACATCACAGGGGACCCCCCCATATCACAGGAGACCCCCCACATCACAGGAGACCCCCCCCACATCACAGGAGACCCCCCCCACATCACAGGAGACCCCCCCACATCACAGGAGACCCCCCCCCACATCACAGGAGACCCCCCACATCACAGGGGACCCCCCCACATCACAGGAGACCCCCCCCAAATCACAGGGGACCCCCCCCCACATCACAGGAGACCCCCCCATCACAGGAGACCCCCCACATCACAGGAGACCCCCCACATCACAGGAGACCCCCCAAATCACAGGAGACCCCCCAAATCACAGGGGACCCCCCACATCACAGGAGACCCCCCCACATCACAGGGGACCCCCCCACATCACAGGAGACCCCCCAATTTACAGGAGACCCCCCAAATCACAGGAGAACCCCCAAATCACAAGAGACCCCCCACATCACAGGAGACCCCCCCACATCACAGGAGACCCCCCCACATCACAGGGGACCCCCCCACATCACAGGAGACCCCCCCAAATCACAGGAGACCCCCCCACATCACAGGAGACCCCCCCCACATCACAGGAGACCCCCCCACATCACAGGAGACCCCCCCAAATCACAGGAGACCCCCCACATCACAGGAGACCCCCCAAATCACAGGGGACCCCCCACATCACAGGAGACCCCCCCAAATCACAGGGGACCCCCCCAAATCACAGGAGACCCCCCCAAATCACAGGGGACCCCCCATATCACAGGGGACCCCCCACATCACAGGAGACCCCCCCAAAATCACAGGAGACCCCCCCATATCACAGGGGACCCCCCACATCACAGGAGACCCCCCACATCACAGGAGACCCCCCCAAATCACAGGAGACCCCCCCACATCACAGGAGACCCCCCCCACATCACAGGAGACCCCCCCACATCACAGGAGACCCCCCCACATCACAGGAGACCTCCCCAAATCACAGGAGACCCCCCCACATCACAGGAGACCCCCCAAATCACAGGGGACCCCCCCACATCACAGGAGACCCCCCCCAAATCACAGGGGACCCCCCCACATCACAGGAGACCCCCCCAAATCACAGGGGACCCCCCATATCACAGGGGACCCCCCACATCACAGGAGACCCCCCCCAAATCACAGGAGACCCCCCCCATATCACAGGGGACCCCCCACATCACAGGAGACCCCCCACATCACAGGAGACCCCCCCAAATCACAGGAGACCCCCCCACATCACAGGAGACCCCCCCCACATCACAGGAGACCCCCCCAAATCACAGGAGACCCCCCCACATCACAGGAGACCCCCCCACATCACAGGAGACCCCCCAAATCACAGGAGCCCCCCCAAATCACAGGGGACCCCCCACATCACAGGAGACCCCCCCAAATCACAGGAGACCCCCCATCACAGGAGACCCCCCCCAAATCACAGGAGACCCCCCACATCACAGGAGACCCCCCACATCACAGGAGACCCCCCCACATCACAGGAGACCCCCCCAAATCACAGGAGACCCCCCCACATCACAGGAGACCCCCCAAATCACAGGAGACCCCCCAAATCACAGGGGACCCCCCACATCACAGGGGACCCCCCCAAATCACAGGAGACCCCCCCACATCACAGGAGACCCCCCCACATCACAGGAGACCCCCCCCACATCACAGGAGACCCCCCCACATCACAGGAGACCCCCCCAAATCACAGGAGACCCCCCCACATCACAGGAGACCCCCCAAATCACAGGGGACCCCCCACATCACAGGAGACCCCCCCAAATCACAGGGGACCCCCCCAAATCACAGGAGACCCCCCCAAATCACAGGGGACCCCCCATATCACAGGGGACCCCCCACATCACAGGAGACCCCCCCAAATCACAGGAGACCCCCCCATATCACAGGGGACCCCCCACATCACAGGAGACCTCCCCACATCACAGGAGACCCCCCAAATCACAGGGGACCCCCCACATCACAGGAGACCCCCCCACATCACAGGAGACCCCCCACATCACAGGAGACCCCCCAAATCACAGGGGACCCCCCACATCACAGGAGACCCCCCCAAATCACAGGGGACCCCCCAAATCACAGGAGACCCCCCCAAATCACAGGAGACCCCCCCAAATCACAGGGGACCCCCCATATCACAGGGGACCCCCCACATCACAGGGGACCCCCCACATCACAGGAGACCCCCCCCAAATCACAGGAGACCCCCCCATATCACAGGGGACCCCCCACATCACAGGAGACCTCCCCACATCACAGGAGACCCCCCAAATCACAGGGGACCCCCCAAATCACAGGGGACCCCCCACATCACAGGAGCCCCCCCCCCCCAAATCACAGGAGACCCCCCCATATCACAGGGGACCCCCCCCCCCCACATCACAGGAGACCCCCCACATCACAGGAGACCTCCCCACATCACAGGAGACCCCCCCACATCACAGGAGACCCCCCACATCACAGGAGACCCCCCACATCACAGGAGACCTCCCCACATCACAGGAGACCCCCCACATCACAGGAGACCCCCCACATCACAGGAGACCCCCCAAATCACAGGAGACCCCCCCACATCACAGGGGACCCCCCCACATCACAGGAGACCCCCCACATCACAGGAGACCCCCCACATCACAGGAGACCTCCCCACATCACAGGAGACCCCCCATATCACAGGAGACCCCCCCCCACATCACAGGAGACCCCCCCAAATCACAGGAGACCCCCTCAAATCACAGGAGACCCCCCCACATCACAGGAGACCCCCCAAATCACAGGAGACCACCCACATCGCAGGAGACCCCCCCCCATATCACAGGAGACCCCCCAAATCACAGGGGACCCCCCCAAATCACAGGAGACCCCCCCAAATCACAGGAGACCCCCCACATCACAGGAGACCCCCCCCAAATCACAGGAGACCCTCCACATCACAGGAGACCCCCCACATCACAGGAGACCCCCCCAAATCACAGGAGACCCCCCATCACAGGAGACCCCCCCCCCCAAATCACAGGAGACCCCCCACATCACAGGAGACCCCCCAAATCACAGGGGACCCCCCCCACATCACAGGAGACCCCCACATCACAGGAGACCCCCCAAATCACAGGGGACCCCCCACATCACAGGAGACCCTCCAAATCACAGGAGACCCCCCACATCACAGGGGACCCCCCAAATCACAGGAGACAGAGTGACGCATTCTGCATGCCGCGTGTTTTTTTCTCATCCTCTGGCGGCGGGAGCAGTGAAACAATAAAAGTGAAATATTCCTTTATATTTCGTACCTGGGGGGTGTCTATAGTATGCCTGTGAAGTAGCGCTTGTTTCCCGTGCTTAGAACTGTCTCTGCACAAAGTGTCATTTCTGAAGAAAAAAAGTCATTAAAAATCACTCGCGGCTATAATGAATTGTCGGGTCCCAGGAATACAGATAAAAGTCATTGAAAAAAACAGCATGGGCCCCCCCCCTCCCTCAGGCCCTTTGGGTCTGGAATGAATATTAAGGGGAACCCCGAACCAAAATAAAATAAAATGGCGTGGTGGTCCCCCCCAGAAATCTATACCAGACCCCTTATCCGAGCGCGCAACCTGGCAGACTGCAGAAAAAGAGGGGGGGGGGACGAGAGAGAACCCCCCCTCCTGAACCGTACCAGGTCACATGCCCTCAACATGGGCGCTCTCTCGTCCCCAGGCCACATGCCCTCAACATGGGCGCTCTCTCATCTCCAGGTCACATGCCCTCAACATGGGCGCTCTCTCGTCCCCAGGCCACATGCCCTCAACATGGGCACTCTCTCGTCCCCAGGCCACATGCCCTCAACATGGGCGCTCTCTCATCCCCAGGCCACATGCCCTCAACATGGGCGCTCTCTCATCCCCAGGCCACATGCCCTCAACATGGGCGCTCTCTCGTCCCCAGGTCACATGCCCTCAACATGGGCGCTCTCTCATCCCCAGGCCACATGCCCTCAACATGGGCGCTCTCTCGTCCCCAGGCCACATGCCCTCAACATGGGCGCTCTCTGGTCCCCAGGTTACGTGCTCGGATAAAGGGTCTGGTATGGATATTTGGGGGGAACCCCACGCCAGTTTTTTTTTACATTTTGGAGCGGGGTTCCCCTTAAAATTTCTACCAGACCTCAAGGACCTGATATGGAATTTGGGGGGACCCCCACACATTTTTTTTTATTTTGGTTCCTTAAAATAACTCGCGGCTATTTGTGAATTGTCGGGTCCCAGCACTACGGAGAAAAGTCATTGAAACAAATGGCAGGGGTTCCCCTTAATATTCATACCAGACCCAAAGGGCCTGAGGGAGGGGGGGGGGCCCATGCTGTTTTTCTCAATGACTTTTCTCTGTATTGCCGAGAGCCGACAATTCATTATAGCCGCGAGTGATTTTTAAATGACTTTTATTCCTTCAGAAATTACATTTTGTGCAGGGACAGTTCTAAACACGGGAAACATGCGCTACTTCACAGGCATACTACAGACACACCCCAGGTACAAAACATAAAGGAATATTTTACTTTTATTGTTTCACATTTAGCATTATTAAATTCACTGCTCCTGAAAAAACGGCCGTTTTTACAACTTTTTTTGCATTGATACATGTCCCCTGGGACAGGACCCGGGTCCCCAAACACTCCCCTGGGGCAGGACCCGGGTCCCCAAACACTCCCCTGGGACAGGAGCCGGGTCCCCAAACACACCCCTGGGGCAGGACCCGGGTCCCCAAACACTCCCCTGGGGCAGGACCCGGATCCCCAAACACTCCCCTGGGGCAGGACCCGGGTCCCCAAACACTCCCCTGGGACAGGAGCCGGGTCCCCAAACACACCCCTGGGGCAGGACCCGGGTCCCCAAACACTCCCCTGGGGCAGGACCCGGATCCCCAAACACTCCCCTGGGGCAGGACCCGGGTCCCCAAACACTCCCCTGGGGCAGGACCCGGGTCCCCAAACACTCCCCTGGGGCAGGACCCGGGTCCCCAAACACTCCCCTGGGACAGGACCCGGGTCCCCAAACACTCCCCTGGGGCAGGACCCGGGTCCCCAAACACTCCCCCTGGGGCAGGACCCGGGTCCCCAAACACTCCCCTGGGACAGGACCCGGGTCCCCAAACACTCCCCTGGTGCAGGACCCAGGTCCCCAAACACTCCCCTGGGGCAGGACCCAGGTCCCCAAACACTCCCCTGGGGCAGGACCCAGGTCCCCAAACACTCCCCCTGGGACAGGAGCCGGGTCCCCAAACACACCCCTGGGGCAGGACCCGGGTCCCCAAACACACCCCTGGGGCAGGACCCGGGTCCCCAAACACTCCCCTGGGGCAGGACCCGGGTCCCCAAACACTCCCCTGGGGCAGGACCCGGATCCCCAAACACTCCCCTGGGGCAGGACCCGGGTCCCCAAACACTCCCCTGGGACAGGACCCGGGTCCCCAAACACTCCCCTGGGGCAGGACCCGGGTCCCCAAACACTCCCCTGGGGCAGGACCCGGGTCCCCAAACACTCCCCTGGGGCAGGACCCGGATCCCCAAACACTCCCCTGGGGCAGGACCCGGGTCCCCAAACACTCCCCCTGGGGCAGGACCCGGGTCCCCAAACACTCCCCTGGGGCAGGACCCGGGTCCCCAAACACTCCCCTGGGGCTCATCCCTACTAATAATAATAATGGGGACTAATGTAGTCATTCCCTGGGAGGTTGGAAGATATCTGGGGCCCCCTTATCCCCCCCCACATTTCCTGAGGGGGTGGAAGATATCTGGGGCCCCCTTATCCCCCCCCCACACATTTCCTGAGGGGGTGGAAGATATCTGGGGCCCCCTTATCCCCGCCACATTTCCTGAGGGGGTGGAAGATATCTGGGGCCCCCTTATCCCCCCCCACATTTCCTGAGGGGGTGGAAGATATCTTGGGCCCCCTTACCCCCCCCCCCACATTTCCTGAGGGGGTGGAAGATATCTGGGGCCCCCTTATCCCCCCCACACATTTCCTGGGGGGTGGAAGATATCTGGGGCCCCCTTATCCCCGCCACATTTCCTGAGGGGGTGGAAGATATCTGGGGCCCCCTTATCCCCCCCACACATTTCCTGGGGGGTGGAAGATATCTGGGGCCCCCTTATCCCTGCCACATTTCCTGAGGGATGGGAAGATACCTGGGGCCCCCTTATCCCCCCCCCCACATTTCCTGAGGGGGTGGAAGATACCCGGGGCCCCCTTATCCCCGCCACATTTTCTGAGGGATGGGAAGATATCTGGGGCCCCCTTACCCCCCCCCACATTTCCTGAGGGGGTGGAAGATATCTGGGGCCCCCTTATCCCCCCCTCCCACATTTCCTGAGGGGGTGGAAGATATCTGGGGCCCCCTTATCCCCCCCCACATTTCCTGAGGGATGGGAAGATATCTGGGGCCCCCTTATCCCCCCCCCCACATTTCCTGAGGGGGTGGAAGATATCTGGGGCCCCCTTATCCCCCCCCCCACATTTCCTGAGGGGGTGGAAGATACCTGGGGCCCCCTTATCCCCGCCACATTTCCTGAGGGGGTGGAAGATACCTGGGGCCCCCTTATCCCCCCCCACATTTCCTGAGGGGGTGGAAGATATCTGGGGCCCCCTTATCCCCCCCCACATTTCCTGAGGGGGTGGAAGATACCTGGGGCCCCCTTATCCCCCCCCCACATTTCCTGAGGGGTTGGAAGATACCTGGGGCCCCCTTATCCCTGCCACATTTTCTGAGGGGGTGGAAGATATCTGGGGCCCCCTTATCCCCCCCCACATTTCCTGAGGGTGTGGAAGATATCTGGGGCCCCCTTATCCCCCCCCACATTTCCTGAGGGTGTGGAAGATATCTGGGGCCCCCTTATCCCCCCCCCACATTTCCTGAGGGTGTGGAAGATATCTGGGGCCCCCTTATCCCCCCCCCACATTTCCTGAGGGGGTGGAAGATATCTGGGGCCCCCTTATCCCCCCCACACATTTCCTGAGGGGGTGGAAGATATCTGGGGCCCCCTTATCCCCCCCCACATTTCCTGAGGGTGTGGAAGATACCTGGGGCCCCCTTATCCCCGCCACATTTCCTGAGGGGGTGGAAGATACCTGGGGTCCCCTTATCCCCCCCCACATTTCCTGAGTGGGTGGAAGATATCTGGGGCCCCCTTATCCCCCCCCCACATTTCCTGAGGGGGTGGAAGATATCTGGGGCCCCCTTATCCCCTTCCATATTTCCTGAGGGGGTGGAAGATATCTGGGGCCCCCTTATCCCCCCCCCACATTTCCTGAGGGGGTGGAAGATACCTGGGGCCCCCTTACCCCCCCCCCCCACATTTCCTGAGGGGGTGGAAGATATCTGGGGCCCCCTTATTCCCCCCCCCCACATTTCCTGAGGGGGTGGAAGATATCTGGGGCCCCCTTATCCCCCCCCACATTTCCTGAGGGGGTGGAAGATATCTGGGGCCCCCTTATCCCCCCCACATTTCTTGAGGGGGTGGAAGATATCTGGGGCCCCCTTATCCCCCCCCCACATTTCCTGAGGGGGTGGAAGATATCTGGGGCCCCCTTACCCCCCCCACATTTCCTGAGGGGGTGGAAGATACCTGGGGCCCCCTTATCCCCCCCACATTTCCTGAGGGGGTGGAAGATATCTGGGGCCCCCTTATCCCCGCCACATTTCCTGAGGGGGTGGAAGATATCTGGGGCCCCCTTATTCCCCCCCCCCTACATTTCCTGAGGGTGTGGAAGATATCTGGGGCCCCCTTATTCCCCCCCCACATTTCCTGAGGGGGTGGAAGATATCTGGGGCCCCCTTATCCCCCCCCACATTTCCTGAGGGGGTGGAAGATATCTGGGGCCCCCTTATCCCCTCCCCACATTTCCTGAGGGGGTGGAAGATATCTGGGGCCCCCTTATCCCCCCCCACATTTACTGAGGGGGTGGAAGATATCTGGGGGCCCCTTATTCCCCCCCACATTTCCTGAGGGGGTGGAAGATATCTGGGGCCCCCTTATCCCCCCCCACATTTCCTGAGGGGGTGGAAGATACCTGGGGCCCCCTTATCCCCGCCACATTTCCTGAGGGGGTGGAAGATACCTGGGGCCCCCTTATCCCCCCCCACATTTCCTGAGGGGGTGGAAGATACCTGGGGCCCCCTTATCCCCCCCACATTTCCTGAGGGGTGGAAGATATCTGGGGCCCCCTTATCCCCCCCACGTTTCCTGAGGGGGTGGAAGATATCTGGGGCCCCCTTATCCCCCCCCACATTTCCTGAGGGGGTGGAAGATATCTGGGGCCCCCTTATCCCCCCCCACATTTCCTGAGGGGGTGGAAGATATCTGGGGGCCCCTTATTCCCCCCCACATTTCCTGAGGGGGTGGAAGATATCTGGGGCCCCCTTATCCCCCCCCCACATTTCCTGAGGGGGTGGAAGATACCTGGGGCCCCCTTATCCCCCCCACATTTCCTGAGGGGGTGGAAGATATCTGGGGGCCCCCTTATCCCCCCCACATTTCCTGAGGGGGTGGAAGATATCTGGGAGCCCCTTATCCCCCCCCCACATTTCCTGAGGGGGTGGAAGATATCTGGGGCCCCCTTATCCCCCCCCCCACATTTCCTGAGGGGTGGAAGATATCTGGGGCCCCCTTATCCCCCCCACACATTTCCTGAGGGGGTGGAAGATATCTGGGGCCCCCTTATTCCCCCCCCCCCACATTTCCTGAGGGGGTGGAAGATATCTGGGGCCCCCTTATCCCCCCCCACATTTCCTGAGGGGGTGGAAGATATCTGGGGCCCCCTTATCCCCCCCCCACATTTCCTGAGGGGGTGGAAGATATCTGGGGCCCCCTTACCCCCCCCCCACATTTCCTGAGGGGGTGGAAGATATCTGGGGCCCCCTTATCCCCCCACATTTCCTGAGGGGTGGAAGATATCTGGGGCCCCCTTATCCCCCCCACATTTCCTGAGGGGGTGGAAGATATCTGGGGCCCCCTTATCCCCCCCCCCCACATTTCCTGAGGGGGTGGAAGATATCTGGGGCCCCCTTATCCCCCCCCCCCACATTTCCTGAGGGGGTGGAAGATATCTGGGGCCCCCTTATCCCCCCCCACATTTCCTGAGGGGGTGGAAGATATCTGGGGCCCCCTTATCCCCCCCACACATTTCCTGAGGGGGTGGAAGATATCTGGGGCCCCCTTACCCCCCCACATTTCCTGAGGGATGGGAAGATATCTGGGGCCCCCTTACCCCCCCCCCCACATTTCCTGAGGTGGTGGAAGATACCTGGGGCCCCCTTATCCCCCCCCCACATTTCCTGAGGGGGTGGAAGATACCTGGGGCCCCCTTATCCCCGCCACATTTTCTGAGGGGGTGGAAGATATCTGGGGCCCCCTTATCCCCCTCTCACATTTCCAGAGGGGGTGGAAGATATCTGGGGCCCCCTTATCCCCCCCCCACATTTCTTGAGGGGGTGGAAGATATCTGGGGCCCCCTTATCCCCCCCCCCACATTTCCTGAGGGGGTGGAAGATATCTGGGGCCCCCTTATTCCCCCCCCCACATTTCCTGAGGGGGTGGAAGATATCTGGGGCCCCCTTATCCCCCCCACATTTCCTGAGGGGGTGGAAGATATCTGGGGCCCCCTTATCCCCCCCCACATTTCCTGAGGGGGTGGAAGATATCTGGGGCCCCCTTACCCCCCCCCACATTTCCTGAGGGGGTGGAAGATATCTGGGGCCCCCTTATCCCCCCACATTTCCTGAGGGGTGGAAGATATCTGGGGCCCCCTTATCCCCCCCACATTTCCTGAGGGGGTGGAAGATATCTGGGGCCCCCTTATCCCCCCCCCCACATTTCCTGAGGGGGTGGAAGATATCTGGGGCCCCCTTATTCCCCCCCCCACATTTCCTGAGGGGGTGGAAGATATCTGGGGCCCCCTTATCCCCCCCCACATTTCCTGAGGGGGTGGAAGATATCTGGGGCCCCCTTATCCCCCCCCCCACATTTCCTGAGGGGGTGGAAGATATCTGGGGCCCCCTTATCCCCCCCCACATTTCCTGAGGGGGTGGAAGATATCTGGGGCCCCCTTATCCCCCCACATTTCCTGAGGGGGTGGAAGATATCTGGGGCCCCCTTATCCCCCCCCACATTTCCTGAGGGGGTGGAAGATATCTGGGGCCCCCTTATCCCCCCCACATTTCCTGAGGGGGTGGAAGATATCTGGGGCCCCCTTATCCCCCCCCCCACATTTCCTGGAGGGGGTGGAAGATATCTGGGGCCCCCTTATCCCCCCCCCCACATTTCCTGGAGGGGGTGGAAGATATCTGGGGCCCCCTTATCCCCCCACATTTCCTGAGGGGGTGGAAGATATCTGGGGCCCCCTTATCCCCCCCACATTTCCTGAGGGGGTGGAAGATATCTGGGGCCCCCTTATCCCCCCCCCACATTTCCTGGAGGGGGTGGAAGATATCTGGGGCCCCCTTATCCCCCCCCCACATTTCCTGGAGGGGGTGGAAGATATCTGGGGTCACCTTACCCCCCCACATTTCCTGAGGGGGTGGAAGATACCTGGGACCCCCTTATCCCCCCCACATTTCCTGAGGGGGTGGAAGATACCTGGGGCCCCCTTATCCCCCCCACATTTCCTGAGGGGGGGGAAGATACCTGGGGCCCCCTTATCCCCCCCACATTTCCTGAGGGGGTGGAAGATACCTGGGGCCCCCTTATCCCCCCCACATTTCCTGAGGGGGTGGAAGATACCTGGGGCCCCCTTATCCCCCCCACATTTCCTGAGGGGGTGGAAGATATCTGGGGCCCCCTTATTCCCCCCCCCACATTTCCTGAGGGGGTGGAAGATATCTGGGGCCCCCTTATCCCCCCCCACATTTCCTGAGGGGGGTGGAAGATATCTGGGGCCCCCTTATCCCCCCCCCCACATTTCCTGAGGGGGTGGAAGATATCTGGGGCCCCCTTATCCCCCCCCACATTTCCTGAGGGGGTGGAAGATATCTGGGGCCCCCTTATCCCCCCACATTTCCTGAGGGGGTGGAAGATATCTGGGGCCCCCTTCTCCCCCCCCCCATTTCCTGAGGGGGTGGAAGATATCTGGGGCCCCCTTATCCCCCCCACATTTCCTGAGGGGGTGGAAGATATCTGGGGCCCCCTTATCCCCCCCCCCACATTTCCTGGAGGGGGTGGAAGATATCTGGGGCCCCCTTATCCCCCCCCCCACATTTCCTGGGGGGGGGGGAAGATATCTGGGGCCCCCTTATCCCCCCACATTTCCTGAGGGGGTGGAAGATATCTGGGGCCCCCTTATCCCCCCCCATTTCCTGAGGGGGTGGAAGATATCTGGGGCCCCCTTACCCCCCCCCCCACATTTCCTGGAGGGGGTGGAAGATATCTGGGGCCCCCTTATCCCCCCCCCACATTTCCTGGAGGGGGTGGAAGATATCTGGGGCCCCCTTATCCCCCCACATTTCCTGAGGGGGTGGAAGATACCTGGGACCCCCTTATCCCCCCCACATTTCCTGAGGGGGTGGAAGATACCTGGGGCCCCCTTATCCCCCCCACATTTCCTGAGGGGGTGGAAGATACCTGGGGCCCCCTTATCCCCCCCACATTTCCTGAGGGGGTGGAAGATACCTGGGGCCCCCTTATCCCCCCCCACATTTCCTGAGGGGGTGGAAGATACCTGGGGCCCCCTTATCCCCCCCACATTTCCTGAGGGGGTGGAAGATACCTGGGGCCCCCTTATCCCCCCCACATTTCCTGAGGGGGTGGAAGATATCTGGGGCCCCCTTATCCCCCCCCACACATTTCCTGGAGGCGGTGGAAGATACCTGGGGTCCCCTTATCCACCCCCCCCCCCCCCCCCCAATTTCCTGAGGGGGTGGAAGATATCTGGGGCCCCCTTATCCCCCCCCCACATTTCCTGGGGGGGCGGGGGAGTTTGGTTCTCCAATAGAAGTTTTAGGGGGAACCCCGTGTCTATTCTCTGTGCTCCTGTTTGTAAATTAACCTTCAGCAAGGTGAATAGAAAGAAGAACGGACTCATCACCAGCAGGGATCAGCGATGTGTTCAACGTTCACCGACTTCCCATCATCCCGGATCGCTCATCCCTACTGAGATCTCATCTGAGTCTTCTGGTCTGTGGGATCTGATCTGAGTCTTCTGGTCTGTGGGATCTGATCTGAGTCTTCTGGTCGGTGGGATCTGATCCGAGTCTTCTGGTCTGTGGGATCTGATCTGAGTCTTCTGGTCGGTGGGATCTGATCCGAGTCTTCTGGTCTGTGAGATCTGAGTCTTCTGGTCGGTGAGATCAGAGTCTTCTGGTCGGTGAGATTTGAGTCTTCTGGTCGGTGAGATCTGAGTCTTCTGGTCGGTGGGATCTGATCCGAGTCTTCTGGTCGGTGAGATCCGAGTCTTCTGGTCGGTGAGATTTGAGTCTTCTGGTCTGTGGGATCTGATCCGAGTCTTCTGGTCGGTGAGATTTGAGTCTTCTGGTCGGTGAGATCTGATCCGAGTCTTCTGGTCGGTGAGATCTGATCTGAGTCTTCTGGTTGGTGAGATCTGATTTGAGTCTTCTGGTCTGTGGGATCTGATCTGAGTCTTCTGGTCTGTGAGATCCGAGTCTTCTGGTCTGTGGGATCTCATCTGAGTCTTCTGGTCGGTGAGATCTGAGTCTTCTGGTCGGTGAGATCTGAGTCTTCTGGTCGGTGGGATTTGAGTCTTCTGGTCGGTGGGATCTGATCTGAGTCTTCTGGCCAGTGGGATCTGATCTGAGCCTTCTGGTCGGTGAGATCCGAGTCTTCTGGTCTGTGGGATCTGAGTCTTCTGGTCGGTGAGATTTGAGTCTTCTGGTCTGTGGGATCCGAGTCTTCTGGTCTGTGGGATCTGAGTCTTGTCGTCGGTGGGATCTGATCAGAGTCTTCTGGTCGGTGAGATCAGAGTCTTCTGGTCGGTGAGATCCGAGTCTTCTGGTCTGTGGGATCTGATCCGAGTCTTCTGGTCTGTGGGATCTGATCCGAGTCTTCTGGTCGGTGAGATCCGAGTCTTCTGGTCGGTGAGATCTGAGTCTTCTGGTCGGTGGGATCTGATCTGAGTCTTCTGGTCGGTGAGATCCGAGTCTTCTGGTCGGTGAGATCCGAGTCTTCTGGTCGGTGGGATCTGATCTGAGTCTTCTGGTCGGTGAGATCCGAGTCTTCTGGTCGGTGAGATCCGAGTCTTCTGGTCGGTGGGATCTGATCCGAGTCTTCTGGTCTGTGAGATCCGAGTCTTCTGGTCGGTGAGATTTGAGTCTTCTGGTCGGTGGGATCTGAGTCTTCTGGTCGGTGGGATCTGAGTCTTCTGGTCTGTGGGATCTGAGTCTTCTGGTCGGTGGGATCTGATGTGAGTCTTCTGGTCGGTGAGATTTGAGTCTTCTGGTCGGTGAGATCTGAGTCTTCTGGTCGGTGGGATTTGAGTCTTCTGGTCGGTGAGATTTGAGTCTTCTGGTCTGTGGGATCCGAGTCTTCTGGTCTGTGGGATCTGAGTCTTCTGGTCGGTGAGATCTGAGTCTTCTGGTCGGTGAGATTTGAGTCTTCTGGTCGGTGAGATCCGAGTCTTCTGGTCTGTGAGATCCGAGTCTTCTGGTCTGTGGGATCCGAGTCTTCTGGTCTGTGGGATCTGATGAGTCTCGTCATTCCTCGGGATCTGAAGCTGGTCTTTGCTCTGGTGGGCGCAGCGCCCGGGGCCGGACGGGAATTTTGCTGGCACGGGGAATGTTGAGGACAATGAGCGGCGGGAGAGTCTATGAAATGTGCTGACGGTTGGGAGTCGGTGAGGTAATGTCTCTGGGTGTAATCCCCTCCCCCGGCACTCTGTAATCCCCCCAGGGGGTATATAAGGGGCAAGGGAGTCCAGTGCAGGGCACAGTCTTCACCTCTCAGCCATGGACATCGCCATCCAGCACCCCTGGTTCAAGCGCGCCGCTCTGGGGCCCTTCTTCCCCAACCGCCTCTTGGATCAGGTCTTCGGAGAAGGGATGTTTGACTACGACCTCTTCCCTTTCCTGACCTCCACCGTCAGCCCCCACTACCGGCACGGCCTCTTCCGGGGATTCATGGACTCCGGCATCTCTGAGGTGAGGGGCCCCGCCACACTCACACAAGGGGCCCCATCCTCAGGGGCCCCGCCCACACTCATACAAGGGGCCCCATCCTCAGGGGCCCCGCCCACACTCATACAAGGGTCCCCATCCTGTGCTCACAGGGGCCACCAGAGGGGTCCAGGAGAGTCCCCCTTTTACTAGTCTACATCCTGCCACCAGAGGGGTCCAGGAGAGTCCCCCTTATACTAGTCTACATCCTGCCACCTGAGGGTCCAGGAGAGTCCCCCTTATACTAGTCTACATCCTACCACCTAAGGGGCCAGGAGAGTCCCCCTTATACTAGTCTACATCCTGCCACCCGAGGGGTCCAGGAGACTCCCCCTTATACTAGTCTACATCCTGCCACCCGAGGGTCCAGGAGAGTCCTCCTTATACTAGTCTACATCCTGCCACCCGAGGGGTCCAGGAGAGTCCCCCTTATACTAGTCTACATCCTGCCACCAGAGGGTCCAGGAGAGTCCCCCTAATACTAGTCTACATCCTGCCACCAGAGGGGTCCAGGAGAGTCCCCCTAATACTAGTCTACATCCTGCCACCAGAGGGGTCCAGGAGAGTCCCCCTTATACTAGTCTACATCCTGCCACCAGAGGGGTCCAGGAGAGTCCCTCTAATACTAGTCTACATCCTGCCACCCGAGGGGTCCAGGAGAGTCCCCCTTATACTAGTCTACATCCTGCCACCAGAGGGTCCAGGAGAGTCCCCCTAATACTAGTCTACATCCTGCCACCAGAGGGTCCAGGAGAGTCCCCCTTATATTAGTCTACATCCTGCCACCAGAGGGGTCCAGGAGAGTCCCCCTTATACTAGTCTACATCCTGCCACCAGAGGGTCCAGGAGAGTCCCCTTTATACTAGTCTACATCCTGCCACCAGAGGGTCCGGGAGACTCCCCCTTATACTAGTCTACTTTGGTTGAGTTACATATATGATTGTCTCCATCAGTGGTTGGAAGACTTTGGTTGAGTTACATAAATGAGTGTCTCTATCCCGTGGTCGGAAGGCTTTCGTTGAGTTACATAAATGAGTGTCTCTATCCCGTGGTCGGAAGACTTTGGTTGAGTTATATATATGATTGTCTCCATCCCGTGGTCGGAAGGCTTTGGTTGAGTTACATAAATGAGTGTCTCCATCCCGTGGTCGGAAGGCTTTGGTTGAGTTACATATATGATTTTCTTCATCCCGTGGTCGGAAGACTTTGGTTGAGTTATATATATGATTGTCTCCATCCCGTGATTGGAAAACTTTGGTTGAGTTACATATATGATTGTCTTCATCCCGTGGTCGGAAGACTTTAGTTGAGTTATATATATGATTGTCTCCATCCCGTGGTCGGAAGGCTTTGGTTGAGTTATATATATGATTGTCTCCATCCCGTGGTCGGAAGACTTTAGTTGAGTTAGATATATGAGTGTCTCCGTCCTGTGGTTGGAAAACTTTGGTTGAGTTACATATATGATTGTCTCCATCCCGTGGTCGGAAGGCTTTGGTTGAGTTATATATATGATTGTCTCCATCCTGTGGTCGGAAGGCTTTCGTTGAGTTACATATATGAGTGTCTACATCCCGTGGTTGGAAAACTTTGGTTGAGTTACATATATGATTGTCTTCATCCCGTGGTCGGAAGACTTTGGTTGAGTTACATATATGATTGTCTTCATCCCGTGGTCGGAAGACTTTGGTTGAGTTATATATATGATTGTCTCCATCCCGTGGTCGGAAGGCTTTGGTTGAGTTATATATATGATTGTCTCCATCCCGTGGTCGGAAGGCTTTGGTTGAGTTATATATATGATTGTCTCCATCCCGTGGTCGGGAGGCTTTGGTTGAGTTACATATATGATTGTCTTCATCCCGTGGTCGGAAGACTTTGGTTGAGTTATATATATGATTGTCTCCATCCCGTGGTCGGAAGACTTTGGTTGAGTTACATATATGACTGTCTTCATCCCGTGGTCGGAAGACTTTAGTTGAGTTACATGTATGACTGTCTTCATCCCGTGGTCGGAAGACTTTAGTTGAGTTATATATATGATTGTCTCCATCCCGTGGTCGGAAGGCTTTGGTTGAGTTACATATATGATTGTCTCCATCCCGTGATTGGAAAACTTTGGTTGAGTTATATATATGATTGTCTCCATCCCGTGGTCGGAAGACTTTAGTTGAGTTATATATATGATTGTCTCCATTCCGTGGTTGGAAGGCTTTGGTTGAGTTATATATATGATTGTGTCCATCCCGTAGTCAGGAGAGGGATCTGGAAGAGTCTCACAGTGGTTTTAATCTTGCAGTCAGAGGGGTCTGTAGGGGTCACCCACATAATGGTCTCAATTCAGCGGTCAGAGGGGTCTGTAGGGGTCACCCACGTAATGGTCTCAATTCAGCGGTCAGAGGGGTCTGTAGGGGTCACCCACGTAATGGTCTCAATTCAGCGGTCAGAGGGGTCTGTAGGGGTCACTCACGTAATGGTCTCAATTCAGCGGTCAGAGGGGTCTGTAGGGGTCACCCGCGCAATGGTCTTAATTCAGCGGTCAGAGGGGTCTGGGAAAGCCATCCATACAATGTTCTACATCTGATAGTCATTGGGATGTTTCTGGACCACGGAAACATCGCATTCGCTATCAGGACAATCTTAGGTTCTCCACAGACATTGAGAGTACAAGTGTGTCGATAAGGCTGTAGGTATCGGCCTAGTAGAGAAGCTTTCAGTAGTCGGGGGCCTCCTGACCCCCAACTTCGGTGACTATTTCCTGGCTGCTCATCTGTCCTTTGGTGTTCTGAGGGCCTGCTATCTTCCTTCCGGGGGTCATATCTGGGGGGGTCTCTGGGTACCTGGGATAAAACATATAATTTGTCATCATGTACAATGCTTTACATACTGACCACGCTTCCTCCTCATAGGTGCGTTCAGATCGCGATCGTTTCACCATTAACTTGGACGTGAAGCATTTCTCCCCCGATGATCTGACTGTGAAGATTCTGGATGACTTTGTGGAAATCCATGGAAAGCACAGCGAGAGGCAGGTGGGTGTCGGAATAAGTTGGGTGACATCATCAGCACAGGCCAGAGATTGCTGACATCACAGTTGTAGCAGATACACAAACTGCCTTCAGGCTGCATGAGCGTGGCCTGGTGAGCCGAATGTTTCTTTCCTACATGTAAATGTTTCCGTCTGAAGTCTTCTACAGTCCATCGTCTCTATATGGTAAATTCTGGAAGGACCGTGAATGGGGGGGGGGGGGCTTGTGAATGGAAATGTGGAAGTTTCCCTCCAACGTACGATGACTCAGGTTCCCCAATCTGCTGATGACCTCACAGAGGTCCTACATCATTGTTAGCCAAGTACTGGCATGGCATTGACTGTATGTGGTGGTTTGGATTTAGGGGCGGGGAGGGGGGGGTGCTTGTGAATGGAAATGTGGAAGTTTCCCTCCAACGTACGAAGACTCGGGTTCCTCAAACTGCTGATGACCTCACAGAGGTCCTACATCATTGTTAGCCAAGTACTGGCATGGCATTGACTGTATGTGGTGGTTTGGATTTAGGGGCGGGGTGGGGGAGGGGGTGTTATATATAACTGTATTTTAAGAATATCAAAAATTTGCATTCTCGTCTTCAGATATACCAACACCATGCTGTGTGAGGTCCCGCCTAAAGAATCCTTGGACAGGACCCCCCACTACAGTTGGTAGATCTAAAGAAACGTTATAATTGGACTGTAATTACGACCTTTCCTTTACCTGTGAGGTCCATGGAGGTGACCTGTCATACTGTAAATGTCCTTAATGAGATGACGTCACCCGGACCCATACCCTGACCTTCTCTCTCTCTCCACCAGGATGACCATGGCTACATATCCCGGGAGTTCCACCGCCGCTACCGCCTCCCCTCCAACCTGGACCAATCCTCTATCAGCTGCTCACTCTCTGCCGATGGCATTCTGACCTTCAGCGGACCAAAAATGATGTCAAACCTGGTCTCCAGCCACAGCGAGAGGCCCATCCCTGTGTCCAGAGAGGAAAAGCCCACCTCTGCCCCCTCCTCCTAAATATCAGGGTCCCCCAGAGCCCTTTCCTCATAAGCTGTACCCCTTCTTATCCATCTCTCTACCCTAAGTCTCTGCAGACGTCTCTGTACGGATCACGAGGCCAAATAATCAATAAATGTTTCCTTAACCAGCTTTTTGTGTCCGCCATTCATTGTGGTGACCATTCCATGAAGGGCAATGACTCTACGGGGACGGGATACATGATGGGCCTGGGGGGGTTATCCATGATCACCAATGACTCTACGGGGACAGGATACATCATGGGCCTGGGGGGGTTATCCATAATCACCAATGACTCTATGGGGACAGGATACATCATGGGCCTGGGGGGGTTATCCATGATCACCAATGACTCTACGGGGACAGGATACATCATGGGCCTGGGGGGGGGTTATCCATGATCACCAATGACTCTACGGGGACAGGATACATGATGGGGGGTTATCCATGATCACCAATGACTCTACGGGGACAGGATACATGATGGGCCTGGGGGGTTATCCATGATCACCAATGACTCTACGGGGACGGGATACATCATGGGCCTGGGGGGTTATCCATAATCACCAATGACTCTACGGGGACAGGATACATCATGGGCCTGGGGGGGTTATCCATGATCACCAATGACTCTACGGGGACAGGATACATCATGGGCCTGGGGGGGTTATCCATAATCACCAATGACTCTACGGAGACAGGATACATGATGGGGGGTTATCCATAATCACCAATGACTCTACGGGGACAGGATACATGATGGGGGGGTTATCCATAATCACCAATGACTCTACGGGGACAGGATACATGATGGGCCTGGGGGGGGTTATCCATGATCACCAATGACTCTACGGGGACAGGATACATGATGGGGGTTATCCATAATCACCAATGACTCTACGGGGACGGGATACATGATGGGCCTGGGGGGGGTTATCCATAATCACCAATGACTCTACGGGGACGGGATACATGATGGGGGTTATCCATAATCACCAATGACTCTACGGGGACAGGATACATGATGGGCCTGGGGGGGTTATCCATAATCACCAATGACTCTACGGGGACAGGATACATGATGGGGGGTTATCCATAATCACCAATGACTCTACGGGGACAGGATACATGATGGGGGGTTATCCATAATCACCAATGACTCTTTGGGGACAGGATACATGATGGGCCTGGGGGGTTATCCATAATCACCAATGACTCTACGGGGACGGGCTACATCATGGGCCTGGGGGGGGGGGTTATCCATAATCACCAATGACTCTACGGGGACAGGATACATGATGGGGGGTTATCCATAATCACCAATGACTCTTTGGGGACAGGATACATGATGGGCCTGGGGGGGGGTTATCCATTATTCACCAATGACTCTACGGGGACGGGATGAATGATATCACCAATGACAGTAGGACGCGTAAATCTCCTTAAAATGACGTTTCTCCCAAAATTCCTTTCAATTTTTTTTAGAAATACACCAATCCAGCGGCGGAACTACCAGGGCCGCAGCTGTCGTACTTGCAACCGGGCCCTGGCATTCCGTCGCTGTCAGGTTGCCCCAGCGGGGTTGCTAATTGCAGGTCTCTGAGCCGAGAGCGCGTCTCTCATACAGCTCACAGCCGCCATTGACCGCCGTTCTCCCTTCTCCTACGGGATGAGAGAGGAGACAGCCGATCTGCTCCGTCTCCAACCCCCCCTCCCCCTCTCCTGTGTGTGCTCTGCGGGAATTGGGAGCTTTTTGGCTTCACACTTGATTTCCCGCAGAG